>NW_027371176.1:0-29989 GCF_046119375.1 Phyllobates terribilis | reverse complement strand
ATGAATATTGTAAATGCACAAACAGTAATATCTCCACATTGCAAGGTGCAATTCTGAAATTTTTTGCTTTTTCCTGCTAATCCTAGCAGGATAAAGAAGATTCAAAGAGAGTGAGATGCCAGCTCCTTTCATTCAGTCAGTAGCTTCAAACATTTCTGGTATATGAAAAACATGTTTTTCAATGGCAAAAATCAATGAATATTGTAAATGCACAAACAGTAATATCTCCACATTGCAAGGTGCAATTCTGAAATTTTTTGCTTTTTCCTGCTAATCCTAGCAGGATAAAGAAGATTCAAAGAGAGTGAGATGCCAGCTCCTTTCATTCAGTCAGTAGCTTCAAACATTTCTGGTATATGAAAAACATGTTTTTCAATGGCAAAAATCAATGAATATTGTAAATGCACAAACAGTAATATCTCCACATTGCAAGGTGCAATTCTGAAATTTTTTGCTTTTTCCTGCTAATCCTAGCAGGATAAAGAAGATTCAAAGAGAGTGAGATGCCAGCTCCTTTCATTCAGTCAGTAGCTTCAAACATTTCTGGTATATGAAAAACGTTTTTCAATGGCAAAAATCAATGAATATTGTAAATGCACAAACAGTAATATCTCCACATTGCAAGGTGCAATTCTGAAATTTTTTGCTTTTTCCTGCTAATCCTAGCATGATAAAGAAGATTCAAAGAGAGTGAGATGCCAGCTCCTTTCATTCAGTCAGTAGCTTCAAACATTTCTGGATGTTTTTCAATGGCAAAAATCAATGAATATTGTAAATGCACAAACAGTAATATCTCCACATTGCAAGGTGCAATTCTGAAATTTTTTGCTTTTTCCTGCTAATCCTAGCAGGATAAAGAAGATTCAAAGAGAGTGAGATGCCAGCTCCTTTCATTCAGTCAGTAGCTTCAAACATTTCTGGTATATGAAAAACATGTTTTTCAATGGCAAAAATCAATGAATATTGTAAATGCACAAACAGTAATATCTCCACATTGCAAGGTGCAATTCTGAAATTTTTTGCTTTTTCCTGCTAATCCTAGCAGGATAAAGAAGATTCAAAGAGAGTGAGATGCCAGCTCCTTTCATTCAGTCAGTAGCTTCAAACATTTCTGGTATATGAAAAACATGTTTTTCAATGGCAAAAATCAATGAATATTGTAAATGCACAAACAGTAATATCTCCACATTGCAAGGTGCAATTCTGAAATTTTTTGCTTTTTCCTGCTAATCCTAGCAGGATAAAGAAGATTCAAAGAGAGTGAGATGCCAGCTCCTTTCATTCAGTCAGTAGCTTCAAACATTTCTGGTATATGAAAAACATGTTTTTCAATGGCAAAAATCAATGAATATTGTAAATGCACAAACAGTAATATCTCCACATTGCAAGGTGCAATTCTGAAATTTTTTGCTTTTTCCTGCTAATCCTAGCAGGATAAAGAAGATTCAAAGAGAGTGAGATGCCAGCTCCTTTCAGTCAGTAGCTTCAAACATTTCTGGTATATGAAAAACATGTTTTTCAATGGCAAAAATCAATGAATATTGTAAATGCACAGTAATATCTCCACATTGCAAGGTGCAATTCTGAAATTTTTTGCTTTTTCCTGCTAATCCTAGCAGGATAAAGAAGATTCAAAGAGAGTGAGATGCCAGCTCCTTTCATTCAGTCAGTAGCTTCAAACATTTCTGGTATATGAAAAACATGTTTTTCAATGGCAAAAATCAATGAATATTGTAAATGCACAAACAGTAATATCTCCACATTGCAAGGTGCAATTCTGAAATTTTTTGCTTTTTCCTGCTAATCCTAGCAGGATAAAGAAGATTCAAAGAGAGTGAGATGCCAGCTCCTTTCATTCAGTCAGTAGCTTCAAACATTTCTGGTATATGAAAAACATGTTTTTCAATGGCAAAAATCAATGAATATTGTAAATGCACAAACAGTAATATCTCCACATTGCAAGGTGCAATTCTGAAATTTTTTGCTTTTTCCTGCTAATCCTAGCAGGATAAAGAAGATTCAAAGAGAGTGAGATGCCAGCTCCTTTCATTCAGTCAGTAGCTTCAAACATTTCTGGTATATGAAAAACATGTTTTTCAATGGCAAAAATCAATGAATATTGTAAATGCACAAACAGTAATATCTCCACATTGCAAGGTGCAATTCTGAAATTTTTTGCTTTTTCCTGCTAATCCTAGCAGGATAAAGAAGATTCAAAGAGAGTGAGATGCCAGCTCCTTTCATTCAGTCAGTAGCTTCAAACATTTCTGGTATATGAAAAACGTTTTTCAATGGCAAAAATCAATGAATATTGTAAATGCACAAACAGTAATATCTCCACATTGCAAGGTGCAATTCTGAAATTTTTTGCTTTTTCCTGCTAATCCTAGCATGATAAAGAAGATTCAAAGAGAGTGAGATGCCAGCTCCTTTCATTCAGTCAGTAGCTTCAAACATTTCTGGATGTTTTTCAATGGCAAAAATCAATGAATATTGTAAATGCACAAACAGTAATATCTCCACATTGCAAGGTGCAATTCTGAAATTTTTTGCTTTTTCCTGCTAATCCTAGCAGGATAAAGAAGATTCAAAGAGAGTGAGATGCCAGCTCCTTTCATTCAGTCAGTAGCTTCAAACATTTCTGGTATATGAAAAACATGTTTTTCAATGGCAAAAATCAATGAATATTGTAAATGCACAAACAGTAATATCTCCACATTGCAAGGTGCAATTCTGAATTTTTTTGCTTTTTCCTGCTAATCCTAGCAGGATAAAGAAGATTCAAAGAGAGTGAGATGCCAGCTCCTTTCATTCAGTCAGTAGCTTCAAACATTTCTGGTATATGAAAAACATGTTTTTCAATGGCAAAAATCAATGAATATTGTAAATGCACAAACAGTAATATCTCCACATTGCAAGGTGCAATTCTGAAATTTTTTGCTTTTTCCTGCTAATCCTAGCAGGATAAAGAAGATTCAAAGAGAGTGAGATGCCAGCTCCTTTCATTCAGTCAGTAGCTTCAAACATTTCTGGTATATGAAAAACATGTTTTTCAATGGCAAAAATCAATGAATATTGTAAATGCACAAACAGTAATATCTCCACATTGCAAGGTGCAATTCTGAAATTTTTTGCTTTTTCCTGCTAATCCTAGCAGGATAAAGAAGATTCAAAGAGAGTGAGATGCCAGCTCCTTTCAGTCAGTAGCTTCAAACATTTCTGGTATATGAAAAACATGTTTTTCAATGGCAAAAATCAATGAATATTGTAAATGCACAGTAATATCTCCACATTGCAAGGTGCAATTCTGAAATTTTTTGCTTTTTCCTGCTAATCCTAGCAGGATAAAGAAGATTCAAAGAGAGTGAGATGCCAGCTCCTTTCATTCAGTCAGTAGCTTCAAACATTTCTGGTATATGAAAAACATGTTTTTCAATGGCAAAAATCAATGAATATTGTAAATGCACAAACAGTAATATCTCCACATTGCAAGGTGCAATTCTGAAATTTTTTGCTTTTTCCTGCTAATCCTAGCAGGATAAAGAAGATTCAAAGAGAGTGAGATGCCAGCTCCTTTCATTCAGTCAGTAGCTTCAAACATTTCTGGTATATGAAAAACATGTTTTTCAATGGCAAAAATCAATGAATATTGTAAATGCACAAACAGTAATATCTCCACATTGCAAGGTGCAATTCTGAAATTTTTTGCTTTTTCCTGCTAATCCTAGCAGGATAAAGAAGATTCAAAGAGAGTGAGATGCCAGCTCCTTTCATTCAGTCAGTAGCTTCAAACATTTCTGGTATATGAAAAACATGTTTTTCAATGGCAAAAATCAATGAATATTGTAAATGCACAAACAGTAATATCTCCACATTGCAAGGTGCAATTCTGAAATTTTTTGCTTTTTCCTGCTAATCCTAGCAGGATAAAGAAGATTCAAAGAGAGTGAGATGCCAGCTCCTTTCATTCAGTCAGTAGCTTCAAACATTTCTGGTATATGAAAAACGTTTTTCAATGGCAAAAATCAATGAATATTGTAAATGCACAAACAGTAATATCTCCACATTGCAAGGTGCAATTCTGAAATTTTTTGCTTTTTCCTGCTAATCCTAGCATGATAAAGAAGATTCAAAGAGAGTGAGATGCCAGCTCCTTTCATTCAGTCAGTAGCTTCAAACATTTCTGGACGTTTTTCAATGGCAAAAATCAATGAATATTGTAAATGCACAAACAGTAATATCTCCACATTGCAAGGTGCAATTCTGAAATTTTTTGCTTTTTCCTGCTAATCCTAGCATGATAAAGAAGATTCAAAGAGAGTGAGATGCCAGCTCCTTTCATTCAGTCAGTAGCTTCAAACATTTCTGGATGTTTTTCAATGGCAAAAATCAATGAATATTGTAAATGCACAAACAGTAATATCTCCACATTGCAAGGTGCAATTCTGAAATTTTTTGCTTTTTCCTGCTAATCCTAGCAGGATAAAGAAGATTCAAAGAGAGTGAGATGCCAGCTCCTTTCATTCAGTCAGTAGCTTCAAACATTTCTGGTATATGAAAAACATGTTTTTCAATGGCAAAAATCAATGAATATTGTAAATGCACAAACAGTAATATCTCCACATTGCAAGGTGCAATTCTGAAATTTTTTGCTTTTTCCTGCTAATCCTAGCAGGATAAAGAAGATTCAAAGAGAGTGAGATGCCAGCTCCTTTCATTCAGTCAGTAGCTTCAAACATTTCTGGTATATGAAAAACATGTTTTTCAATGGCAAAAATCAATGAATATTGTAAATGCACAAACAGTAATATCTCCACATTGCAAGGTGCAATTCTGAAATTTTTTGCTTTTTCCTGCTAATCCTAGCAGGATAAAGAAGATTCAAAGAGAGTGAGATGCCAGCTCCTTTCATTCAGTCAGTAGCTTCAAACATTTCTGGTATATGAAAAACATGTTTTTCAATGGCAAAAATCAATGAATATTGTAAATGCACAAACAGTAATATCTCCACATTGCAAGGTGCAATTCTGAAATTTTTTGCTTTTTCCTGCTAATCCTAGCAGGATAAAGAAGATTCAAAGAGAGTGAGATGCCAGCTCCTTTCATTCAGTCAGTAGCTTCAAACATTTCTGGTATATGAAAAACATGTTTTTCAATGGCAAAAATCAATGAATATTGTAAATGCACAAACAGTAATATCTCCACATTGCAAGGTGCAATTCTGAAATTTTTTGCTTTTTCCTGCTAATCCTAGCAGGATAAAGAAGATTCAAAGAGAGTGAGATGCCAGCTCCTTTCATTCAGTCAGTAGCTTCAAACATTTCTGGTATATGAAAAACATGTTTTTCAATGGCAAAAATCAATGAATATTGTAAATGCACAAACAGTAATATCTCCACATTGCAAGGTGCAATTCTGAAATTTTTTGCTTTTTCCTGCTAATCCTAGCAGGATAAAGAAGATTCAAAGAGAGTGAGATGCCAGCTCCTTTCATTCAGTCAGTAGCTTCAAACATTTCTGGTATATGAAAAACATGTTTTTCAATGGCAAAAATCAATGAATATTGTAAATGCACAAACAGTAATATCTCCACATTGCAAGGTGCAATTCTGAAATTTTTTGCTTTTTCCTGCTAATCCTAGCAGGATAAAGAAGATTCAAAGAGAGTGAGATGCCAGCTCCTTTCATTCAGTCAGTAGCTTCAAACATTTCTGGTATATGAAAAACATGTTTTTCAATGGCAAAAATCAATGAATATTGTAAATGCACAAACAGTAATATCTCCACATTGCAAGGTGCAATTCTGAAATTTTTTGCTTTTTCCTGCTAATCCTAGCAGGATAAAGAAGATTCAAAGAGAGTGAGATGCCAGCTCCTTTCAGTCAGTAGCTTCAAACATTTCTGGTATATGAAAAACATGTTTTTCAATGGCAAAAATCAATGAATATTGTAAATGCACAGTAATATCTCCACATTGCAAGGTGCAATTCTGAAATTTTTTGCTTTTTCCTGCTAATCCTAGCAGGATAAAGAAGATTCAAAGAGAGTGAGATGCCAGCTCCTTTCATTCAGTCAGTAGCTTCAAACATTTCTGGTATATGAAAAACATGTTTTTCAATGGCAAAAATCAATGAATATTGTAAATGCACAAACAGTAATATCTCCACATTGCAAGGTGCAATTCTGAAATTTTTTGCTTTTTCCTGCTAATCCTAGCAGGATAAAGAAGATTCAAAGAGAGTGAGATGCCAGCTCCTTTCATTCAGTCAGTAGCTTCAAA
This sequence comes from Phyllobates terribilis, assembly GCF_046119375.1. NCBI lineage: Eukaryota > Metazoa > Chordata > Amphibia > Anura > Dendrobatidae > Phyllobates > Phyllobates terribilis. Next base: position 23,709 of record NW_027371176.1, on the reverse strand, counting down.
CATTTCTGGTATATGAAAAACATGTTTTTCAATGGCAAAAATCAATGAATATTGTAAATGCACAAACAGTAATATCTCCACATTGCAAGGTGCAATTCTGAAATTTTTTGCTTTTTCCTGCTAATCCTAGCAGGATAAAGAAGATTCAAAGAGAGTGAGATGCCAGCTCCTTTCATTCAGTCAGTAGCTTCAAACATTTCTGGTATATGAAAAACATGTTTTTCAATGGCAAAAATCAATGAATATTGTAAATGCACAAACAGTAATATCTCCACATTGCAAGGTGCAATTCTGAAATTTTTTGCTTTTTCCTGCTAATCCTAGCAGGATAAAGAAGATTCAAAGAGAGTGAGATGCCAGCTCCTTTCATTCAGTCAGTAGCTTCAAACATTTCTGGTATATGAAAAACATGTTTTTCAATGGCAAAAATCAATGAATATTGTAAATGCACAAACAGTAATATCTCCACATTGCAAGGTGCAATTCTGAAATTTTTTGCTTTTTCCTGCTAATCCTAGCAGGATAAAGAAGATTCAAAGAGAGTGAGATGCCAGCTCCTTTCATTCAGTCAGTAGCTTCAAACATTTCTGGTATATGAAAAACGTTTTTCAATGGCAAAAATCAATGAATATTGTAAATGCACAAACAGTAATATCTCCACATTGCAAGGTGCAATTCTGAAATTTTTTGCTTTTTCCTGCTAATCCTAGCATGATAAAGAAGATTCAAAGAGAGTGAGATGGGGGGGAGTGGCCTGAGCACAGGACGAGATGGCAGCTTGATCCTGAGCTCCCTGAGGGCTTCGCTTTAAAGCTACTTTTTAAGCAACAAAAGAAGACTTTTTTCCAAAATTCTTATATAATTTGACTTCCTATCATTCAGGGATCATTTTGACACCAAAGAATCCCTGCTAACCCCATCAACCCTGGAGATGTTTTGTGCTCAGACATTTGGGTGAGGCTCAGAATCCATCATTGAAGTGACTCTGTAACGTGGCCCTACAGGATTGTGGACCCATTTATGCCCTTCTACCCCCGGACCCAGGATTACATCGTTTTATACCGGACTTAAGGACTACCAGCAGGCTTTATATGCAGCTGCGGTAAGTCCTGGTGAGCATTCCAGTCCCTGAGGCTGTGACGTGCCTCTTTAAGCTCACAGATCGGTGGGGGCACATATTTCTCTCACTTCATTTAACTGATCATTATATACTGGGCCCCCTGACTGTTGTCAGAGCTTATTTTTAACCCACGGGGTGGCACATTTTGGTTCTGGTTCTGACACCCAGGCGATCACTGGCGGCCCTTTTCTTGTTTCCAGTCACTCTGTGGCCCTTTTCTTGTTTCCAGTCACTCTGCAACGTGACTCTGGAGTGACTGAGATAGCAGCGCAGGTCTGCTCTGCTCTGCTCCTGACCCCGGGAGCAGGACCTTATAGCAGCATCAGCTGTCCCGACACCGGACCCAGGAACGGAGGAGAAGAGGAGATTGAGATCCAGTTACAGGTGATATCCTGAAAAAACTGCTGTCACAGCCCCACGGAGGACCGGACCAGACCTGCAGGACCCCAACCCATAAAGAAGCGGCACTGCCACCTCTGGATCAAACACAATCAACCCCACTGGACCCCGAGGACGAGACCCCACATTTTCACTGGACCCCGAGGACAAGTCTCCTGTCACCGACTGAAGACCGGGATCTTAAGGCAGAGCGACGCGGAGATCAGGAGACGGAGCGGGACTGCATTAATCAAACAAGGTTAGCTAAACCCAGGCTGATGCCTGGGCTTTCACTTTATTGCTGTGGTCCCGTTCTTTAAAACCCCGGGGTCGCCCCTGTGGCAGCGGTGCTTCTCCCCCCCCTGCTGTGGTGACGCTCTCTCCCTCTCTGCTACTAGCTGACAGCCGCCGTCGGTGTCTGCGGCCGGGCTCCCTCTTCCCCTGTGCGGCTGTTCCCGTGGTGACGGTGCCCCCTCCTCTGCCCCGGACCCGCTCTGCTCCCGCTCTCCTATACAGAAGGACACCGCCGGTATTCATAGCCCGCATCTCCGCAACCACAGGGCTGTATAGTGGTGGCGGTGTCCCCCTTCTATTGCTGAGGTGCCGCTCCCTCCCTCTCTGCCTACAGCTGACTGCCGCTGCCGGTGTCTGCAGCCGGGCTCCCTTCCGTGCGGCGCGGCTATTCCCTCTATACTGAGGCTGTGCCCGTGGTGGCGGTGCCCCCTCCTCTGCCTCGGACCCGCTCTGCCCTCTCTTCATTATATGGACGGGCACCGCCGGCACTCGCAGCCCGCATCTCTATAACCCCGGGGCTGTATAGCGGCGGCGACATCCCCCTCCTGTTGCCGGGGGGGGCCGCTCCTTCACCCATATTATTAACTGCCACAAGCCGCCGGTGTTTGCGGTCCATTTCATACCTCTCCGCTGTGCCGCTCTGCTGTCTCGGTGACTCTGGTGCCTGACCCCGCAGACCCCTGTGGGTTGATTCCCCTACCTGCTGCAGCACTGCTAAATTTTGTCTGCTGCCGATATTTGAGCCCTACAGGCTCCTATGACTCTATTCTCCATTTCTGCAGCAGTACAGCTGTGCTCCGTGTCCACAGTACTGAATCTCCACTGGCACATTTAAAACTCCCGCCCCTTTCTGCAACATTGCTCTGCTCTGCTGTCCTGAACTGCTGTCCATGGTGCTGATCTAATGTTAGCCTGAACTGCTGTCCATGGTGCTGATATTATACTAATCTGAACTGCTGTCCATGGTGCTGATCTCATATTAATCTGAACTGCTGTCCATGGTGCTGATCTTATATTAGTCTGAACTGCTGTCCATGGTGCTGATATTATATTAATCTGAACTGCTGTCCATGGTGCTGATCTCATATTAGTTTGAACTGCTGTCCATGGTGCTGATTTTATATCAGTACTGATACAGAGGTCCATTATACACCAAAACTTTGTACAATCATTTTAATTGTGAGACTTGACTTTGAAGGGGGGTGGGGGATAGGAGGAACTGCTTCTGCCTCCATATATATATACTGTGACCTCGCTATCTGATATACATATAACAGTTGGTGCCCATGGAACTCTACAGATTTGCAAGTCTCCACAACAATTAGTTTTCTGTTAAAAACTATATGTGCCTTTTATTTTTATCCCTCAGGTCAAGTTTACTATTTCTCTTGATATTTTTGATTGTGATTTACATTTAAAGGATTGCATTCTAGGGGGTACATATTTCTGCAGTGTTTAAGGGTATTGATTGCCTCTTATTGGAATGATATTTGTTTAATGCTAATTTCTTCCAGCCATTGTTCCTAGTCATTTTGCTACTCTAAAGTCTTCTGTCCACTCTCTAGGTTAAATATTTCCTTTGTCTTTTTGGTGTTTTTCCTTATATATACACTTAGGACTTGTTTTTTTTTTTTTTTTTTTTTTTCTCTTTTTACAATGGCGGCTAACAAAAAAAATACCCAAAAGTCTTTGGAAGCTCCCCTTAAAACTAGTGCGGTAAGAGCGAAGTCCTCTCAACGCTCTTCTTTTTCAAATCCCTCAGAAGACACTGTCAATACTATTAGTCCACTTAAGTCCAGGTCACCTCATAGAAATCCTGACGACAGACAGAGTTTTAAAGCAAGCTCTCCCACCAAAGACTCTGCTAAAAGTCTATTTTCTCCAAAACCACAGAGAATCCCTGTCGCTAAACCTGCCTCTTCTACAGTAATTAAGGAAAGAAAAGTAGAAGAGATGGATGTTTCCATCTCTTCAAAGAGAAGGGACCCAGGAGACTGGAGCAACAAATATTCTTCATTGGCTCCGAGTTCGGAGGAGGAATCCTCGGACCCGTCTCCTAATCCTAGTCCAGATAAGAGACGCCCTAAAAAAGACTTTTCCCCTTCACCCTCCGATTTTACGCCTAATGTCCCGGTCAAAATGACCATTTCTCAAGATTTGGGAAATACCGACCTTGGTTCATATCTGGACAATCTTTTAAAGACGATTGACAGAAATATGAAACTGGGCTTCGAGAAACAAGTTGACACCATGAAAACTACTTTGGAAGCGTTTGGGGTCAAATTGGAGGAAAACACTAAAAGGCTCGAAACGGTGGAGGGAAAGGTAGAGTCTGTCTCTTCTGATAATCTAGAAATTAAAACAGAGCTTAAGAGACTCAGATTAAAAGTGGCGGATTTGGAGGATAGAAGCAGGAGAAATAATTTGAAAATTAGAGGCGTATCTGAGAATATATCTCCTTCAGATATCTCGACCTATGTCAAAGACTTACTTCACCAGACAATCCCATCCCTTTCTGAGCAGGATCTTATCATTGATAGGGCACACCGCTTATTTCGTCCGACCTCCATCTCCTCGGATCTCCCTAGAGATGTAATAGTTAGGTTACATTTTTTCTCGACCAAAGAGAGAATTTTGAAATATATCAGGGAAAACAGGACTTTTCCTGAGCCTTTCTCACACCTAAAAATCTTTTCAGATTTTTCCAAAGAAACCATGGACGCGAGAAGGTCATACAAATTGACCACAGATAGACTGAGAGATATGAATATCCCGTATAGGTGGGGCTTTCCAGTTAAGTTGCTGATTTTCTTTAACGGGAAAACATTTACTCTTACAGATCCTGATGAAGGCCCTAAATTTTTTGACTTTATAAGGGACATTCCCCACAAAGCTGCAAAGATACCCCACCGTTGAAATGTGAAACACTACTCTTTCGGGAGCCCTTTTATTAAAAAATAAACTTACTCACCACCTCACCTAATATGTCATACTAGATTTTTCATTCTTCTTTATATTTAGCCTTCGAGGCTTGTCCACATTATTTTTCCCCCCCAATCTGAGGGAGAACCTTTACGGTGAAGGTTCCCTCAGGAGATTTTTTGATTCGTTTTTTCTTTTTTCTTTGAATATTTGGTTATTGTTATTACTATCTTTGAGTTAATAGTGAGATATTGTATTCCAGCTTTGATTGTTGATTGATTTATTTTTTGGGAATTTGTTGGACCAACTGACCCCTATCCTTTTGGCTTATTCTGATTGTTAATTTACCTATGCCCATTAAGATCATCACTTACAATGTAAGAGGCCTAAACAGTCCCAATAAGAGATTCTCCCTTTGGAAGGAATTGGGTCATCTTGGTGCTGATGTTGCGTGTCTTCAGGAGACAAGGTTTGCCGAGGGGAAACATCCTACCTTCACCCACAAGCGCTACCCTCATATATTTGAATCCACTAGCGACCGGAAAAAAGCCGGTGTAGCTACAGTGATCAAAGACTCGGTCCCATTTGAGTTTTTAGATCAGCATAAAGATCCCAATGGAAGGTTTCATATATTGCTCTGTAAACTAAATAATCATGAGTGCACTGTTGTTAACCTATATGCCCCAAATAAAAAGCAAATACCCTTTTTGAGCAAAGTTTTTAGAAAGGTTGAAGAGGTTAGGAGAGGCGAATTGATTTTTTTGGGAGATTTCAACATGGTTCCGGATGGGCATATGGACTCTTCCTCCCCCAGCCGCCACTTATACCCGACGCTAAATAATTGGCTCTATAAAAATGAACTATTTGACACATTTAGATGTCTGCAAACTACATCCAAAGAATTCTCACACTTTTCGGATGCACACCAAACGGCCTCTAGAATTGACTTAATAGTAACTGACGTCTTTTCTTTACCCAAATTCTCTAACGTATCTATAGGCCTCAGGTCGCTATCAGATCATGCCCCTACGTCATGTGAAATTCACATTGGTCCTCTTATTAAAAATGGTTTTCTTTGGAAATGTAGATCTTCACTTATTCATAACCCCAAGAACAAAAAAATTATTGAAAAAGCTATTTCTGATTATTTTAAGGAAAATGATACCCCAGATTTATCTAATCCCTTCTCCAGCTGGTGTGCTCACAAGGCCGTCCTTCGTGGTGTACTAATGCAGATATCCTCATCTGAAAAAAAAGAAAAAAGAACAAAAATAAATTCTCTTCAAAAACTGATTAGGGAAAAAGAACTAGAGCAAATTAATCTTCCTTCCCCTTCCCTAATAATTCAAAAGGAACTGTCAAATTTAAGGGTAGAGCTAAAATCAGAAATTTCTTCTTCCTATGATGCGATTATTCGGAAATCAAAATTTAATTACTATGCGGCTCTAAATAAACCTACCCGCTTTATGGCCCGCCTAGTTAAATGTAAAAGAGCAATTAATAGAATAGATAAAATAAAGAATAATAGTGGAATAACGTTTTGTCACCCTAAAGATATAGTGAACCAGTTTGCAGACTTTTACAAAAAACTCTATAATATCAAAACTGACCCTCTAATTCCCCATCCTCACCCAGACGCAATCAACAAATTTCTATCCTCCATTAACCTACCGAAATTGAGCCCTCTGGATCACGAGTCATTGAACAAGCCTTTTTCTAACCTTGAAATTATTAACACAATAAAGCAACTTAAAGCTTTCAAGGCCCCGGGTCCAGATGGGTTCATTAATGAGTATTATAAAACTTTTTGCGACCTACTTTCTCTCCCTCTTACGAAAATTTTCAATCATGCTTCCTCAATAAGCTCCTTCCCCTCAGAAATGCTGGAAGCTACCATTACCTTAATACCCAAGTCTAAAGAAGAGAGAGATAATGTTAAAAATTATAGGCCCATTTCGCTAATTAATACTGACATTAAGATATATTCGAAAATTCTGGCCAACCGTTTATCGACTATTCTCCCATCTCTCATCAACGACGATCAAATTGGCTTCGTTGGTGGGAGACAAGCAACTGATGGCTCTAGAAGACTCTTGAATATTATTAAGGTTATCAATACGGCGAAACTCCCAACTTCATTGCTTGCCCTAGATGCTGAAAAAGCTTTCGACAGGCTAAATTGGCTATACCTTAAACTCACCCTTATTAAATTTGGTTTTGACAACAATTTTCTCTCTTCAATTATGGCCCTTTATTCTAACCCCCAAGCAAAAATCTATGTTAACAATTATCTCTCAAACCCAATCCCTATTACAAATGGTACTAGACAGGGTTGCCCGCTTTCCCCTCTTCTCTTTGTCCTGGCTATGGAGCCTCTTGCTCAGAGGATCAGAGAAAATACTGACATCAGAGGGATATCTACCCCATCTCGAGAATTTAAAATTGGCCTCTTTGCAGATGATGTTATGCTTTCCCTGCTGGACCCAATAAATTCAGTTGCGGAGGTTTCGAAGGTTCTAGAAATATTCTCTCAGATTTCTTATTTTAAGATCAATAATGAGAAGTCTAAACTTTTAAACATTAATCTGGACCGTCAGACGAGAGAGGTTTTACACTCGAGATTTTCCTTTGGTGTGGCTAAACGCAATCTGATTTATTTGGGGATCAGTATTGGTAAAAATATTAACTCAACAATCTCTGACAATCTGGTTCTGATTGATGACATCGTCCGAGGAGATTTGATGGACTTTATGAAGAGAGATTTGTCGTGGTGGGGTAGAGTCCTCTCTATCAAGATGTTTGTTCTTCCCAAAATTTTATATTTTTTCCGCAACCTTCCTTTAGCTATTTCCCACATCTTTGTTCAAAAAATCCAAAATCAGATTAATTCTTATGTCTGGGATAATAAACGTGCGAGGATATCTGCAGATATATTGTACAAGAATAAAAGTAACGGAGGTCTGAGCCACCCTAATATTTCCGCTTATTATTTGGCAAACCTTATCAAACAGAGCAGTAATTGGTTTAATTCTGACAGTCCCCCAGCTTGGATGATTCTAGAGACTTTCTTAAATAACGGCTCCTCTCCTCGTGATTTGTTACTTAGGCATCTCTTTAAACAGTGCACTCATGATTCTTCCCACCCTATTTTCCAGGCGATTATTGACGCTTGGAAAAAAATCGCTAAAAGAAAGAAAAAGAGCTCCTTGAAAGATTCTGATATGGTTAAGCTTTCTCTTGTCAAAAATTTCCCAATTGGTTTTGTTGCTGATCTATATAACTCTTCCATTCCAGATCAATGGGACAATAAAGGGTTGAGAAAAATTGGAGACCTGTATGAAGCTTCTGTTTTTATTCCTTTCCAAACTCTTAAAAAAAGATTCAACTTACCCTCTTCTGATTTCTTTTTATATTCTCATTTAAAAAACATAATTCTGGAATTCATTTCTGGCAAACTTATCGTTTCTGAAACCTCGGTGAACCTGTTAAGCAACCCATCCCATAAAATTTTTTGGAGCCTGAGACACATATATAACAGTTTCAATAATGACCTTTCTTTTCAAAAACACCTTTACATGATACGATGGGAAAAAGACCTAAAACTCAATTTCCAATCCGACCAATGGGAGAATGCTGTTCTTTTTTCCCAAGCCTCTAATATATCTATGCCCTTACAAGAGGCCTACTTCAAAATTCTAACCAGATGGTATTACACTCCAATCAGGCTACATCATATAAAGCCCAGCAACTCTCCCCTTTGTTGGAGGGAGTGCGGCCTTAGGGGAGATCTTTTACATCTCTTTTGGAGCTGCACGAAAATCCGTAATCTATGGGCTCAGATCTCTTCTTTGGTTGATGATCTTTTAGGTAGACCATTAGTATTGACCCCTCAAAGGGCTTTACTATCCTTGGATCTTGAATCATGCAAGTCATTTGAAAGATCTCTGGTGATTCATTTATTTTCAGTTTGTAAGAACGCATTGGCTTTTTATTGGAGAAAGTCACATGTCCCCACTCTGGAGGACTTAGTTGATAAGATGAATCTTCACAGAATATTTGAACTCAGATTTGCCCTTATCAACAATAACTTAATTAAATTCTCTAGGAAGTGGGATATTTGGTCCACTAGGTTCCCTCAACCTTCTTATAATGCTGGAACATCTCAATGTGTGTCATGTTTAGCTCATTAATATGTCTAATTTGCTAATGATAGTAATGTGTGCTTAAATTGTTCAAGTTTATGTACTATCGTATATATTTTTTGACGAACAAATTTCTCCCATCTTTCCTGTTTATCCATTCCCGTTTGTACCTTTTTCCCTTCCCCTTCCCTCAGAATTTTCCCTTTACTACGAACATTCTTTTGTCACTACTTTTATGCTACGATTGTTATTCCCCTGTTAAATTGGTTTTTAAAAATAAAAAAATATGGTAAAACAAAGAGAGTGAGATGCCAGCTCCTTTCATTCAGTCAGTAGCTTCAAACATTTCTGGATGTTTTTCAATGGCAAAAATCAATGAATATTGTAAATGCACAAACAGTAATATCTCCACATTGCAAGGTGCAATTCTGAAATTTTTTGCTTTTTCCTGCTAATCCTAGCAGGATAAAGAAGATTCAAAGAGAGTGAGATGCCAGCTCCTTTCATTCAGTCAGTAGCTTCAAACATTTCTGGTATATGAAAAACATGTTTTTCAATGGCAAAAATCAATGAATATTGTAAATGCACAAACAGTAATATCTCCACATTGCAAGGTGCAATTCTGAAATTTTTTGCTTTTTCCTGCTAATCCTAGCAGGATAAAGAAGATTCAAAGAGAGTGAGATGCCAGCTCCTTTCATTCAGTCAGTAGCTTCAAACATTTCTGGTATATGAAAAACATGTTTTTCAATGGCAAAAATCAATGAATATTGTAAATGCACAAACAGTAATATCTCCACATTGCAAGGTGCAATTCTGAAATTTTTTGCTTTTTCCTGCTAATCCTAGAAGGATAAAGAAGATTCAAAGAGAGTGAGATGCCAGCTCCTTTCATTGTCAGTAGCTTCAAACATTTCTGGTATATGAAAAACATGTTTTTCAATGGCAAAAATCAATGAATATTGTAAATGCACAAACAGTAATATCTCCACATTGCAAGGTGCAATTCTGAAATTTTTTGCTTTTTCCTGCTAATCCTAGCAGGATAAAGAAGATTCAAAGAGAGTGAGATGCCAGCTCCTTTCATTCAGTCAGTAGCTTCAAACATTTCTGGTATATGAAAAACATGTTTTTCAATGGCAAAAAATGAATATTGTAAATGCACAAACAGTAATATCTCCACATTGCAAGGTGCAATTCTGAAATTTTTTGCTTTTTCCTGCTAATCCTAGCAGGATAAAGAAGATTCAAAGAGAGTGAGATGCCAGCTCCTTTCATTCAGTCAGTAGCTTCAAACATTTCTGGTATATGAAAAACGTTTTTCAATGGCAAAAATCAATGAATATTGTAAATGCACAAACAGTAATATCTCCACATTGCAAGGTGCAATTCTGAAATTTTTTGCTTTTTCCTGCTAATCCTAGCATGATAAAGAAGATTCAAAGAGAGTGAGATGCCAGCTCCTTTCATTCAGTCAGTAGCTTCAAACATTTCTGGATGTTTTTCAATGGCAAAAATCAATGAATATTGTAAATGCACAAACAGTAATATCTCCACATTGCAAGGTGCAATTCTGAAATTTTTTGCTTTTTCCTGCTAATCCTAGCAGGATAAAGAAGATTCAAAGAGAGTGAGATGCCAGCTCCTTTCATTCAGTCAGTAGCTTCAAACATTTCTGGTATATGAAAAACATGTTTTTCAATGGCAAAAATCAATGAATATTGTAAATGCACAAACAGTAATATCTCCACATTGCAAGGTGCAATTCTGAAATTTTTTGCTTTTTCCTGCTAATCCTAGCAGGATAAAGAAGATTCAAAGAGAGTGAGATGCCAGCTCCTTTCATTCAGTCAGTAGCTTCAAACATTTCTGGTATATGAAAAACATGTTTTTCAATGGCAAAAATCAATGAATATTGTAAATGCACAAACAGTAATATCTCCACATTGCAAGGTGCAATTCTGAAATTTTTTGCTTTTTCCTGCTAATCCTAGCAGGATAAAGAAGATTCAAAGAGAGTGAGATGCCAGCTCCTTTCATTCAGTCAGTAGCTTCAAACATTTCTGGTATATGAAAAACATGTTTTTCAATGGCAAAAATCAATGAATATTGTAAATGCACAAACAGTAATATCTCCACATTGCAAGGTGCAATTCTGAAATTTTTTGCTTTTTCCTGCTAATCCTAGCAGGATAAAGAAGATTCAAAGAGAGTGAGATGCCAGCTCCTTTCATTCAGTCAGTAGCTTCAAACATTTCTGGTATATGAAAAACATGTTTTTCAATGGCAAAAATCAATGAATATTGTAAATGCACAAACAGTAATATCTCCACATTGCAAGGTGCAATTCTGAAATTTTTTGCTTTTTCCTGCTAATCCTAGCAGGATAAAGAAGATTCAAAGAGAGTGAGATGCCAGCTCCTTTCATTCAGTCAGTAGCTTCAAACATTTCTGGTATATGAAAAACATGTTTTTCAATGGCAAAAATCAATGAATATTGTAAATGCACAAACAGTAATATCTCCACATTGCAAGGTGCAATTCTGAAATTTTTTGCTTTTTCCTGCTAATCCTAGCAGGATAAAGAAGATTCAAAGAGAGTGAGATGCCAGCTCCTTTCATTCAGTCAGTAGCTTCAAACATTTCTGGTATATGAAAAACATGTTTTTCAATGGCAAAAATCAATGAATATTGTAAATGCACAAACAGTAATATCTCCACATTGCAAGGTGCAATTCTGAAATTTTTTGCTTTTTCCTGCTAATCCTAGCAGGATAAAGAAGATTCAAAGAGAGTGAGATGCCAGCTCCTTTCAGTCAGTAGCTTCAAACATTTCTGGTATATGAAAAACATGTTTTTCAATGGCAAAAATCAATGAATATTGTAAATGCACAGTAATATCTCCACATTGCAAGGTGCAATTCTGAAATTTTTTGCTTTTTCCTGCTAATCCTAGCAGGATAAAGAAGATTCAAAGAGAGTGAGATGCCAGCTCCTTTCATTCAGTCAGTAGCTTCAAACATTTCTGGTATATGAAAAACATGTTTTTCAATGGCAAAAATCAATGAATATTGTAAATGCACAAACAGTAATATCTCCACATTGCAAGGTGCAATTCTGAAATTTTTTGCTTTTTCCTGCTAATCCTAGCAGGATAAAGAAGATTCAAAGAGAGTGAGATGCCAGCTCCTTTCATTCAGTCAGTAGCTTCAAACATTTCTGGTATATGAAAAACATGTTTTTCAATGGCAAAAATCAATGAATATTGTAAATGCACAAACAGTAATATCTCCACATTGCAAGGTGCAATTCTGAAATTTTTTGCTTTTTCCTGCTAATCCTAGCAGGATAAAGAAGATTCAAAGAGAGTGAGATGCCAGCTCCTTTCATTCAGTCAGTAGCTTCAAACATTTCTGGTATATGAAAAACGTTTTTCAATGGCAAAAATCAATGAATATTGTAAATGCACAAACAGTAATATCTCCACATTGCAAGGTGCAATTCTGAAATTTTTTGCTTTTTCCTGCTAATCCTAGCATGATAAAGAAGATTCAAAGAGAGTGAGATGCCAGCTCCTTTCATTCAGTCAGTAGCTTCAAACATTTCTGGATGTTTTTCAATGGCAAAAATCAATGAATATTGTAAATGCACAAACAGTAATATCTCCACATTGCAAGGTGCAATTCTGAAATTTTTTGCTTTTTCCTGCTAATCCTAGCAGGATAAAGAAGATTCAAAGAGAGTGAGATGCCAGCTCCTTTCATTCAGTCAGTAGCTTCAAACATTTCTGGTATATGAAAAACATGTTTTTCAATGGCAAAAATCAATGAATATTGTAAATGCACAAACAGTAATATCTCCACATTGCAAGGTGCAATTCTGAAATTTTTTGCTTTTTCCTGCTAATCCTAGCAGGATAAAGAAGATTCAAAGAGAGTGAGATGCCAGCTCCTTTCATTCAGTCAGTAGCTTCAAACATTTCTGGTATATGAAAAACATGTTTTTCAATGGCAAAAATCAATGAATATTGTAAATGCACAAACAGTAATATCTCCACATTGCAAGGTGCAATTCTGAAATTTTTTGCTTTTTCCTGCTAATCCTAGCAGGATAAAGAAGATTCAAAGAGAGTGAGATGCCAGCTCCTTTCATTCAGTCAGTAGCTTCAAACATTTCTGGTATATGAAAAACATGTTTTTCAATGGCAAAAATCAATGAATATTGTAAATGCACAAACAGTAATATCTCCACATTGCAAGGTGCAATTCTGAAATTTTTTGCTTTTTCCTGCTAATCCTAGCAGGATAAAGAAGATTCAAAGAGAGTGAGATGCCAGCTCCTTTCATTCAGTCAGTAGCTTCAAACATTTCTGGTATATGAAAAACATGTTTTTCAATGGCAAAAATCAATGAATATTGTAAATGCACAAACAGTAATATCTCCACATTGCAAGGTGCAATTCTGAAATTTTTTGCTTTTTCCTGCTAATCCTAGCAGGATAAAGAAGATTCAAAGAGAGTGAGATGCCAGCTCCTTTCATTCAGTCAGTAGCTTCAAACATTTCTGGTATATGAAAAACATGTTTTTCAATGGCAAAAATCAATGAATATTGTAAATGCACAAACAGTAATATCTCCACATTGCAAGGTGCAATTCTGAAATTTTTTGCTTTTTCCTGCTAATCCTAGCAGGATAAAGAAGATTCAAAGAGAGTGAGATGCCAGCTCCTTTCATTCAGTCAGTAGCTTCAAACATTTCTGGTATATGAAAAACATGTTTTTCAATGGCAAAAATCAATGAATATTGTAAATGCACAAACAGTAATATCTCCACATTGCAAGGTGCAATTCTGAAATTTTTTGCTTTTTCCTGCTAATCCTAGCAGGATAAAGAAGATTCAAAGAGAGTGAGATGCCAGCTCCTTTCAGTCAGTAGCTTCAAACATTTCTGGTATATGAAAAACATGTTTTTCAATGGCAAAAATCAATGAATATTGTAAATGCACAGTAATATCTCCACATTGCAAGGTGCAATTCTGAAATTTTTTGCTTTTTCCTGCTAATCCTAGCAGGATAAAGAAGATTCAAAGAGAGTGAGATGCCAGCTCCTTTCATTCAGTCAGTAGCTTCAAACATTTCTGGTATATGAAAAACATGTTTTTCAATGGCAAAAATCAATGAATATTGTAAATGCACAAACAGTAATATCTCCACATTGCAAGGTGCAATTCTGAAATTTTTTGCTTTTTCCTGCTAATCCTAGCAGGATAAAGAAGATTCAAAGAGAGTGAGATGCCAGCTCCTTTCATTCAGTCAGTAGCTTCAAACATTTCTGGTATATGAAAAACATGTTTTTCAATGGCAAAAATCAATGAATATTGTAAATGCACAAACAGTAATATCTCCACATTGCAAGGTGCAATTCTGAAATTTTTTGCTTTTTCCTGCTAATCCTAGCAGGATAAAGAAGATTCAAAGAGAGTGAGATGCCAGCTCCTTTCATTCAGTCAGTAGCTTCAAACATTTCTGGTATATGAAAAACATGTTTTTCAATGGCAAAAATCAATGAATATTGTAAATGCACAAACAGTAATATCTCCACATTGCAAGGTGCAATTCTGAAATTTTTTGCTTTTTCCTGCTAATCCTAGCAGGATAAAGAAGATTCAAAGAGAGTGAGATGCCAGCTCCTTTCATTCAGTCAGTAGCTTCAAACATTTCTGGTATATGAAAAACATGTTTTTCAATGGCAAAAATCAATGAATATTGTAAATGCACAAAGAGTAATATCTCCACATTGCAAGGTGAAATTCTGAAATTTTTTGCTTTTTCCTGCTAATCCTAGCAGGATAAAGAAGATTCAAAGAGAGTGAGATGCCAGCTCCTTTCATTCAGTCAGTAGCTTCAAACATTTCTGGTATATGAAAAACATGTTTTTCAATGGCAAAAATCAATGAATATTGTAAATGCACAAACAGTAATATCTCCACATTGCAAGGTGCAATTCTGAAATTTTTTGCTTTTTCCTGCTAATCCTAGCAGGATAAAGAAGATTCAAAGAGAGTGAGATGCCAGCTCCTTTCAGTCAGTAGCTTCAAACATTTCTGGTATATGAAAAACATGTTTTTCAATGGCAAAAATCAATGAATATTGTAAATGCACAGTAATATCTCCACATTGCAAGGTGCAATTCTGAAATTTTTTGCTTTTTCCTGCTAATCCTAGCAGGATAAAGAAGATTCAAAGAGAGTGAGATGCCAGCTCCTTTCATTCAGTCAGTAGCTTCAAACATTTCTGGTATATGAAAAACATGTTTTTCAATGGCAAAAATCAATGAATATTGTAAATGCACAAACAGTAATATCTCCACATTGCAAGGTGCAATTCTGAAATTTTTTGCTTTTTCCTGCTAATCCTAGCAGGATAAAGAAGATTCAAAGAGAGTGAGATGCCAGCTCCTTTCATTCAGTCAGTAGCTTCAAACATTTCTGGTATATGAAAAACATGTTTTTCAATGGCAAAAATCAATGAATATTGTAAATGCACAAACAGTAATATCTCCACATTGCAAGGTGCAATTCTGAAATTTTTTGCTTTTTCCTGCTAATCCTAGCAGGATAAAGAAGATTCAAAGAGAGTGAGATGCCAGCTCCTTTCATTCAGTCAGTAGCTTCAAACATTTCTGGTATATGAAAAACATGTTTTTCAATGGCAAAAATCAATGAATATTGTAAATGCACAAACAGTAATATCTCCACATTGCAAGGTGCAATTCTGAAATTTTTTGCTTTTTCCTGCTAATCCTAGCAGGATAAAGAAGATTCAAAGAGAGTGAGATGCCAGCTCCTTTCATTCAGTCAGTAGCTTCAAACATTTCTGGTATATGAAAAACATGTTTTTCAATGGCAAAAATCAATGAATATTGTAAATGCACAAACAGTAATATCTCCACATTGCAAGGTGCAATTCTGAAATTTTTTGCTTTTTCCTGCTAATCCTAGCAGGATAAAGAAGATTCAAAGAGAGTGAGATGCCAGCTCCTTTCATTCAGTCAGTAGCTTCAAACATTTCTGGTATATGAAAAACATGTTTTTCAATGGCAAAAATCAATGAATATTGTAAATGCACAAACAGTAATATCTCCACATTGCAAGGTGCAATTCTGAAATTTTTTGCTTTTTCCTGCTAATCCTAGCAGGATAAAGAAGATTCAAAGAGAGTGAGATGCCAGCTCCTTTCATTCAGTCAGTAGCTTCAAACATTTCTGGTATATGAAAAACGTTTTTCAATGGCAAAAATCAATGAATATTGTAAATGCACAAACAGTAATATCTCCACATTGCAAGGTGCAATTCTGAAATTTTTTGCTTTTTCCTGCTAATCCTAGCATGATAAAGAAGATTCAAAGAGAGTGAGATGCCAGCTCCTTTCATTCAGTCAGTAGCTTCAAACATTTCTGGATGTTTTTCAATGGCAAAAATCAATGAATATTGTAAATGCACAAACAGTAATATCTCCACATTGCAAGGTGCAATTCTGAAATTTTTTGCTTTTTCCTGCTAATCCTAGCAGGATAAAGAAGATTCAAAGAGAGTGAGATGCCAGCTCCTTTCATTCAGTCAGTAGCTTCAAACATTTCTGGTATATGAAAAACATGTTTTTCAATGGCAAAAATCAATGAATATTGTAAATGCACAAACAGTAATATCTCCACATTGCAAGGTGCAATTCTGAAATTTTTTGCTTTTTCCTGCTAATCCTAGCAGGATAAAGAAGATTCAAAGAGAGTGAGATGCCAGCTCCTTTCATTCAGTCAGTAGCTTCAAACATTTCTGGTATATGAAAAACATGTTTTTCAATGGCAAAAATCAATGAATATTGTAAATGCACAAACAGTAATATCTCCACATTGCAAGGTGCAATTCTGAAATTTTTTGCTTTTTCCTGCTAATCCTAGCAGGATAAAGAAGATTCAAAGAGAGTGAGATGCCAGCTCCTTTCATTCAGTCAGTAGCTTCAAACATTTCTGGTATATGAAAAACATGTTTTTCAATGGCAAAAATCAATGAATATTGTAAATGCACAAACAGTAATATCTCCACATTGCAAGGTGCAATTCTGAAATTTTTTGCTTTTTCCTGCTAATCCTAGCAGGATAAAGAAGATTCAAAGAGAGTGAGATGCCAGCTCCTTTCATTCAGTCAGTAGCTTCAAACATTTCTGGTATATGAAAAACATGTTTTTCAATGGCAAAAATCAATGAATATTGTAAATGCACAAACAGTAATATCTCCACATTGCAAGGTGCAATTCTGAAATTTTTTGCTTTTTCCTGCTAATCCTAGAAGGATAAAGAAGATTCAAAGAGAGTGAGATGCCAGCTCCTTTCATTGTCAGTAGCTTCAAACATTTCTGGTATATGAAAAACATGTTTTTCAATGGCAAAAATCAATGAATATTGTAAATGCACAAACAGTAATATCTCCACATTGCAAGGTGCAATTCTGAAATTTTTTGCTTTTTCCTGCTAATCCTAGCAGGATAAAGAAGATTCAAAGAGAGTGAGATGCCAGCTCCTTTCATTCAGTCAGTAGCTTCAAACATTTCTGGTATATGAAAAACGTTTTTCAATGGCAAAAATCAATGAATATTGTAAATGCACAAACAGTAATATCTCCACATTGCAAGGTGCAATTCTGAAATTTTTTGCTTTTTCCTGCTAATCCTAGCATGATAAAGAAGATTCAAAGAGAGTGAGATGCCAGCTCCTTTCATTCAGTCAGTAGCTTCAAACATTTCTGGATGTTTTTCAATGGCAAAAATCAATGAATATTGTAAATGCACAAACAGTAATATCTCCACATTGCAAGGTGCAATTCTGAAATTTTTTGCTTTTTCCTGCTAATCCTAGCAGGATAAAGAAGATTCAAAGAGAGTGAGATGCCAGCTCCTTTCATTCAGTCAGTAGCTTCAAACATTTCTGGTATATGAAAAACATGTTTTTCAATGGCAAAAATCAATGAATATTGTAAATGCACAAACAGTAATATCTCCACATTGCAAGGTGCAATTCTGAAATTTTTTGCTTTTTCCTGCTAATCCTAGCAGGATAAAGAAGATTCAAAGAGAGTGAGATGCCAGCTCCCTTCATTCAGTCAGTAGCTTCAAACATTTCTGGTATATGAAAAACATGTTTTTCAATGGCAAAAATCAATGAATATTGTAAATGCACAAACAGTAATATCTCCACATTGCAAGGTGCAATTCTGAAATTTTTTGCTTTTTCCTGCTAATCCTAGCAGGATAAAGAAGATTCAAAGAGAGTGAGATGCCAGCTCCTTTCATTCAGTCAGTAGCTTCAAACATTTCTGGTATATGAAAAACATGTTTTTCAATGGCAAAAATCAATGAATATTGTAAATGCACAAACAGTAATATCTCCACATTGCAAGGTGCAATTCTGAAATTTTTTGCTTTTTCCTGCTAATCCTAGCATGATAAAGAAGATTCAAAGAGAGTGAGATGCCAGCTCCTTTCATTCAGTCAGTAGCTTCAAACATTTCTGGTATATGAAAAACATGTTTTTCAATGGCAAAAATCAATGAATATTGTAAATGCACAAACAGTAATATCTCCACATTGCAAGGTGCAATTCTGAAATTTTTTGCTTTTTCCTGCTAATCCTAGCAGGATAAAGAAGATTCAAAGAGAGTGAGATGCCAGCTCCTTTCATTCAGTCAGTAGCTTCAAACATTTCTGGTATATGAAAAACATGTTTTTCAATGGCAAAAATCAATGAATATTGTAAATGCACAAACAGTAATATCTCCACATTGCAAGGTGCAATTCTGAAATTTTTTGCTTTTTCCTGCTAATCCTAGCAGGATAAAGAAGATTCAAAGAGAGTGAGATGCCAGCTCCTTTCATTCAGTCAGTAGCTTCAAACATTTCTGGTATATGAAAAACATGTTTTTCAATGGCAAAAATCAATGAATATTGTAAATGCACAAACAGTAATATCTCCACATTGCAAGGTGCAATTCTGAAATTTTTTGCTTTTTCCTGCTAATCCTAGCAGGATAAAGAAGATTCAAAGAGAGTGAGATGCCAGCTCCTTTCAGTCAGTAGCTTCAAACATTTCTGGTATATGAAAAACATGTTTTTCAATGGCAAAAATCAATGAATATTGTAAATGCACAGTAATATCTCCACATTGCAAGGTGCAATTCTGAAATTTTTTGCTTTTTCCTGCTAATCCTAGCAGGATAAAGAAGATTCAAAGAGAGTGAGATGCCAGCTCCTTTCATTCAGTCAGTAGCTTCAAACATTTCTGGTATATGAAAAACATGTTTTTCAATGGCAAAAATCAATGAATATTGTAAATGCACAAACAGTAATATCTCCACATTGCAAGGTGCAATTCTGAAATTTTTTGCTTTTTCCTGCTAATCCTAGCAGGATAAAGAAGATTCAAAGAGAGTGAGATGCCAGCTCCTTTCATTCAGTCAGTAGCTTCAAACATTTCTGGTATATGAAAAACATGTTTTTCAATGGCAAAAATCAATGAATATTGTAAATGCACAAACAGTAATATCTCCACATTGCAAGGTGCAATTCTGAAATTTTTTGCTTTTTCCTGCTAATCCTAGCAGGATAAAGAAGATTCAAAGAGAGTGAGATGCCAGCTCCTTTCATTCAGTCAGTAGCTTCAAACATTTCTGGTATATGAAAAACATGTTTTTCAATGGCAAAAATCAATGAATATTGTAAATGCACAAACAGTAATATCTCCACATTGCAAGGTGCAATTCTGAAATTTTTTGCTTTTTCCTGCTAATCCTAGCAGGATAAAGAAGATTCAAAGAGAGTGAGATGCCAGCTCCTTTCATTCAGTCAGTAGCTTCAAACATTTCTGGTATATGAAAAACATGTTTTTCAATGGCAAAAATCAATGAATATTGTAAATGCACAAACAGTAATATCTCCACATTGCAAGGTGCAATTCTGAAATTTTTTGCTTTTTCCTGCTAATCCTAGCAGGATAAAGAAGATTCAAAGAGAGTGAGATGCCAGCTCCTTTCATTCAGTCAGTAGCTTCAAACATTTCTGGTATATGAAAAACGTTTTTCAATGGCAAAAATCAATGAATATTGTAAATGCACAAACAGTAATATCTCCACATTGCAAGGTGCAATTCTGAAATTTTTTGCTTTTTCCTGCTAATCCTAGCATGATAAAGAAGATTCAAAGAGAGTGAGATGCCAGCTCCTTTCATTCAGTCAGTAGCTTCAAACATTTCTGGATGTTTTTCAATGGCAAAAATCAATGAATATTGTAAATGCACAAACAGTAATATCTCCACATTGCAAGGTGCAATTCTGAAATTTTTTGCTTTTTCCTGCTAAACCTAGCAGGATAAAGAAGATTCAAAGAGAGTGAGATGCCAGCTCCTTTCATTCAGTCAGTAGCTTCAAACATTTCTGGTATATGAAAAACATGTTTTTCAATGGCAAAAATCAATGAATATTGTAAATGCACAAACAGTAATATCTCCACATTGCAAGGTGCAATTCTGAAATTTTTTGCTTTTTCCTGCTAATCCTAGCAGGATAAAGAAGATTCAAAGAGAGTGAGATGCCAGCTCCTTTCATTCAGTCAGTAGCTTCAAACATTTCTGGTATATGAAAAACATGTTTTTCAATGGCAAAAATCAATGAATATTGTAAATGCACAAACAGTAATATCTCCACATTGCAAGGTGCAATTCTGAAATTTTTTGCTTTTTCCTGCTAATCCTAGCAGGATAAAGAAGATTCAAAGAGAGTGAGATGCCAGCTCCTTTCATTCAGTCAGTAGCTTCAAACATTTCTGGTATATGAAAAACATGTTTTTCAATGGCAAAAATCAATGAATATTGTAAATGCACAAACAGTAATATCTCCACATTGCAAGGTGCAATTCTGAAATTTTTTGCTTTTTCCTGCTAATCCTAGCAGGATAAAGAAGATTCAAAGAGAGTGAGATGCCAGCTCCTTTCATTCAGTCAGTAGCTTCAAACATTTCTGGTATATGAAAAACATGTTTTTCAATGGCAAAAATCAATGAATATTGTAAATGCACAGTAATATCTCCACATTGCAAGGTGCAATTCTGAAATTTTTTGCTTTTTCCTGCTAATCCTAGCAGGATAAAGAAGATTCAAAGAGAGTGAGATGCCAGCTCCTTTCATTCAGTCAGTAGCTTCAAACATTTCTGGTATATGAAAAACATGTTTTTCAATGGCAAAAATCAATGAATATTGTAAATGCACAAACAGTAATATCTCCACATTGCAAGGTGCAATTCTGAAATTTTTTGCTTTTTCCTGCTAATCCTAGCAGGATAAAGAAGATTCAAAGAGAGTGAGATGCCAGCTCCTTTCATTCAGTCAGTAGCTTCAAACATTTCTGGTATATGAAAAACATGTTTTTCAATGGCAAAAATCAATGAATATTGTAAATGCACAAACAGTAATATCTCCACATTGCAAGGTGCAATTCTGAAATTTTTTGCTTTTTCCTGCTAATCCTAGCAGGATAAAGAAGATTCAAAGAGAGTGAGATGCCAGCTCCTTTCATTCAGTCAGTAGCTTCAAACATTTCTGGTATATGAAAAACATGTTTTTCAATGGCAAAAATCAATGAATATTGTAAATGCACAAACAGTAATATCTCCACATTGCAAGGTGCAATTCTGAAATTTTTTGCTTTTTCCTGCTAATCCTAGCAGGATAAAGAAGATTCAAAGAGAGTGAGATGCCAGCTCCTTTCATTCAGTCAGTAGCTTCAAACATTTCTGGTATATGAAAAACGTTTTTCAATGGCAAAAATCAATGAATATTGTAAATGCACAAACAGTAATATCTCCACATTGCAAGGTGCAATTCTGAAATTTTTTGCTTTTTCCTGCTAATCCTAGCATGATAAAGAAGATTCAAAGAGAGTGAGATGCCAGCTCCTTTCATTCAGTCAGTAGCTTCAAACATTTCTGGAATGTTTTTCAATGGCAAAAATCAATGAATATTGTAAATGCACAAACAGTAATATCTCCACATTGCAAGGTGCAATTCTGAAATTTTTTGCTTTTTCCTGCTAATCCTAGCAGGATAAAGAAGATTCAAAGAGAGTGAGATGCCAGCTCCTTTCATTCAGTCAGTAGCTTCAAACATTTCTGGTATATGAAAAACATGTTTTTCAATGGCAAAAATCAATGAATATTGTAAATGCACAAACAGTAATATCTCCACATTGCAAGGTGCAATTCTGAAATTTTTTGCTTTTTCCTGCTAATCCTAGCAGGATAAAGAAGATTCAAAGAGAGTGAGATGCCAGCTCCTTTCATTCAGTCAGTAGCTTCAAACATTTCTGGTATATGAAAAACATGTTTTTCAATGGCAAAAATCAATGAATATTGTAAATGCACAAACAGTAATATCTCCACATTGCAAGGTGCAATTCTGAAATTTTTTGCTTTTTCCTGCTAATCCTAGCAGGATAAAGAAGATTCAAAGAGAGTGAGATGCCAGCTCCTTTCATTCAGTCAGTAGCTTCAAACATTTCTGGTATATGAAAAACATGTTTTTCAATGGCAAAAATCAATGAATATTGTAAATGCACAAACAGTAATATCTCCACATTGCAAGGTGCAATTCTGAAATTTTTGCTTTTTCCTGCTAATCCTAGCAGGATAAAGAAGATTCAAAGAGAGTGAGATGCCAGCTCCTTTCATTCAGTCAGTAGCTTCAAACATTTCTGGTATATGAAAAACATGTTTTTCAATGGCAAAAATCAATGAATATTGTAAATGCACAAACAGTAATATCTCCACATTGCAAGGTGCAATTCTGAAATTTTTTGCTTTTTCCTGCTAATCCTAGCAGGATAAAGAAGATTCAAAGAGAGTGAGATGCCAGCTCCTTTCATTCAGTCAGTAGCTTCAAACATTTCTGGTATATGAAAAACATGTTTTTCAATGGCAAAAATCAATGAATATTGTAAATGCACAAACAGTAATATCTCCACATTGCAAGGTGCAATTCTGAAATTTTTTGCTTTTTCCTGCTAATCCTAGCAGGATAAAGAAGATTCAAAGAGAGTGAGATGCCAGCTCCTTTCATTCAGTCAGTAGCTTCAAACATTTCTGGTATATGAAAAACATGTTTTTCAATGGCAAAAATCAATGAATATTGTAAATGCACAAACAGTAATATCTCCACATTGCAAGGTGCAATTCTGAAATTTTTTGCTTTTTCCTGCTAATCCTAGCAGGATAAAGAAGATTCAAAGAGAGTGAGATGCCAGCTCCTTTCATTCAGTCAGTAGCTTCAAACATTTCTGGTATATGAAAAACTGTTTTTCAATGGCAAAAATCAATGAATATTGTAAATGCACAAACAGTAATATCTCCACATTGCAAGGTGCAATTCTGAAATTTTTTGCTTTTTCCTGCTAATCCTAGCATGATAAAGAAGATTCAAAGAGAGTGAGATGCCAGCTCCTTTCATTCAGTCAGTAGCTTCAAACATTTCTGGGATGTTTTTCAATGGCAAAAATCAATGAATATTGTAAATGCACAAACAGTAATATCTCCACATTGCAAGGTGCAATTCTGAAATTTTTTGCTTTTTCCTGCTAATCCTATCATGATAAAAGAAGATTCAAAGAGAGTGAGATGCCAGCTCCTTTCATTCAGTCAGTAGCTTCAAACATTTCTGGATGTTTTTCAATGGCAAAAATCAATGAATATTGTAAATGCACAAACAGTAATATCTCCACATTGCAAGGTGCAATTCTGAAATTTTTTTGCTTTTCTGCTA
>NW_027371175.1:0-30006 GCF_046119375.1 Phyllobates terribilis | reverse complement strand
CATCTCACTCTCTTTGAATCTTCTTTATCATGCTAGGATTAACAGGAAAAAGCTAAAAATTTCAGAATTGCACCGTGCAATGTGGAGATATTACTGTTTGTGCATTTACAATATTCATTGATTTTTGCCATTGAAAAACATGTTTTTCATATACCAGAAATGTTTGAAGCTACTGACTGAATGAAAGGAGCTGGCATCTCACTCTCTTTGAATCTTCTTTATCATGCTAGGATTAGCAGGAAAAAGCAAAAAATTTCAGAATTGCACCTTGCAATGTGGAGATATTACTGTTTGTGCATTTACAATATTCATTGATTTTTGCCATTGAAAAACATGTTTTTCATATACCAGAAATGTTTGAAGCTACTGACTGAATGAAAGGAGCTGGCATCTCACTCTCTTTGAATCTTCTTTATCATGCTAGGATTAACAGGAAAAAGCTAAAAATTTCAGAATTGCACCGTGCAATGTGGAGATATTACTGTTTGTGCATTTACAATATTCATTGATTTTTGCCATTGAAAAACATGTTTTTCATATACCAGAAATGTTTGAAGCTACTGACTGAATGAAAGGAGCTGGCATCTCACTCTCTTTGAATCTTCTTTATCATGCTAGGATTAGCAGGAAAAAGCAAAAAATTTCAGAATTGCACCTTGCAATGTGGAGATATTACTGTTTGTGCATTTACAATATTCATTGATTTTTGCCATTGAAAAACATGTTTTTCATATACCAGAAATGTTTGAAGCTACTGACTGAATGAAAGGAGCTGGCATGTCACTCTCTTTGAATCTTCTTTATCATGCTAGGATTAACAGGAAAAAGCAAAAAATTTCAGAATTGCACCTTGCAATGTGGAGATATTACTGTTTGTGCATTTACAATATTCATTGATTTTGCCATTGAAAAACATGTTTTTCATATACCAGAAATGTTTGAAGCTACTGACTGAATGAAAGGAGCTGGCATCTCACTCTCTTTGAATCTTCTTTATCATGCTAGGATTAACAGGAAAAAGCTAAAAATTTCAGAATTGCACCGTGCAATGTGGAGATATTACTGTTTGTGCATTTACAATATTCATTGATTTTTGCCATTGAAAAACATGTTTTTCATATACCAGAAATGTTTGAAGCTACTGACTGAATGAAAGGAGCTGGCATCTCACTCTCTTTGAATCTTCTTTATCATGCTAGGATTAGCAGGAAAAAGCAAAAAATTTCAGAATTGCACCTTGCAATGTGGAGATATTACTGTTTGTGCATTTACAATATTCATTGATTTTTGCCATTGAAAAACATGTTTTTCATATACCAGAAATGTTTGAAGCTACTGACTGAATGAAAGGAGCTGGCATCTCACTCTCTTTGAATCTTCTTTATCATGCTAGGATTAACAGGAAAAAGCTAAAAATTTCAGAATTGCACCGTGCAATGTGGAGATATTACTGTTTGTGCATTTACAATATTCATTGATTTTTGCCATTGAAAAACATGTTTTTCATATACCAGAAATGTTTGAAGCTACTGACTGAATGAAAGGAGCTGGCATCTCACTCTCTTTGAATCTTCTTTATCATGCTAGGATTAGCAGGAAAAAGCAAAAAATTTCAGAATTGCACCTTGCAATGTGGAGATATTACTGTTTGTGCATTTACAATATTCATTGATTTTTGCCATTGAAAAACATGTTTTTCATATACCAGAAATGTTTGAAGCTACTGACTGAATGAAAGGAGCTGGCATCTCACTCTCTTTGAATCTTCTTTATCATGCTAGGATTAACAGGAAAAAGCAAAAAATTTCAGAATTGCACCTTGCAATGTGGAGATATTACTGTTTGTGCATTTACAATATTCATTGATTTTTGCCATTGAAAAACATGTTTTTCATATACCAGAAATGTTTGAAGCTACTGACTGAATGAAAGGAGCTGGCATCTCACTCTCTTTGAATCTTCTTTATCATGCTAGGATTAGCAGGAAAAAGCAAAAAATTTCAGAATTGCACCTTGCAATGTGGAGATATTACTGTTTGTGCATTTACAATATTCATTGATTTTTGCCATTGAAAAACATGTTTTTCATATACCAGAAATGTTTGAAGCTACTGACTGAATGAAAGGAGCTGGCATCTCACTCTCTTTGAATCTTCTTTATCATGCTAGGATTAGCAGGAAAAAGCAAAAAATTTCAGAATTGCACCTTGCAATGTGGAGATATTACTGTTTGTGCATTTACAATATTCATTGATTTTTGCCATTGAAAAACATGTTTTTCATATACCAGAAATGTTTGAAGCTACTGACTGAATGAAAGGAGCTGGCATCTCACTCTCTTTGAATCTTCTTTATCATGCTAGGATTAACAGGAAAAAGCAAAAAATTTCAGAATTGCACCTTGCAATGTGGAGATATTACTGTTTGTGCATTTACAATATTCATTGATTTTTGCCATTGAAAAACATGTTTTTCATATACCAGAAATGTTTGAAGCTACTGACTGAATGAAAGGAGCTGGCATCTCACTCTCTTTGAATCTTCTTTATCATGCTAGGATTAACAGGAAAAAGCTAAAAATTTCAGAATTGCACCGTGCAATGTGGAGATATTACTGTTTGTGCATTTACAATATTCATTGATTTTTGCCATTGAAAAACATGTTTTTCATATACCAGAAATGTTTGAAGCTACTGACTGAATGAAAGGAGCTGGCATCTCACTCTCTTTGAATCTTCTTTATCATGCTAGGATTAGCAGGAAAAAGCAAAAAATTTCAGAATTGCACCTTGCAATGTGGAGATATTACTGTTTGTGCATTTACAATATTCATTGATTTTTGCCATTGAAAAACATGTTTTTCATATACCAGAAATGTTTGAAGCTACTGACTGAATGAAAGGAGCTGGCATCTCACTCTCTTTGAATCTTCTTTATCATGCTAGGATTAACAGGAAAAAGCAAAAAATTTCAGAATTGCACCTTGCAATGTGGAGATATTACTGTTTGTGCATTTACAATATTCATTGATTTTTGCCATTGAAAAACATGTTTTTCATATACCAGAAATGTTTGAAGCTACTGACTGAATGAAAGGAGCTGGCATCTCACTCTCTTTGAATCTTCTTTATCATGCTAGGATTAGCAGGAAAAAGCAAAAAATTTCAGAATTGCACCTTGCAATGTGGAGATATTACTGTTTGTGCATTTACAATATTCATTGATTTTTGCCATTGAAAAACATGTTTTTCATATACCAGAAATGTTTGAAGCTACTGACTGAATGAAAGGAGCTGGCATCTCACTCTCTTTGAATCTTCTTTATCATGCTAGGATTAACAGGAAAAAGCTAAAAATTTCAGAATTGCACCGTGCAATGTGGAGATATTACTGTTTGTGCATTTACAATATTCATTGATTTTTGCCATTGAAAAACATGTTTTTCATATACCAGAAATGTTTGAAGCTACTGACTGAATGAAAGGAGCTGGCATCTCACTCTCTTTGAATCTTCTTTATCATGCTAGGATTAGCAGGAAAAAGCAAAAAATTTCAGAATTGCACCTTGCAATGTGGAGATATTACTGTTTGTGCATTTACAATATTCATTGATTTTTGCCATTGAAAAACATGTTTTTCATATACCAGAAATGTTTGAAGCTACTGACTGAATGAAAGGAGCTGGCATCTCACTCTCTTTGAATCTTCTTTATCATGCTAGGATTAACAGGAAAAAGCAAAAAATTTCAGAATTGCACCTTGCAATGTGGAGATATTACTGTTTGTGCATTTACAATATTCATTGATTTTTGCCATTGAAAAACATGTTTTTCATATACCAGAAATGTTTGAAGCTACTGACTGAATGAAAGGAGCTGGCATGTCACTCTCTTTGAATCTTCTTTATCATGCTAGGATTAACAGGAAAAAGCAAAAAATTTCAGAATTGCACCTTGCAATGTGGAGATATTACTGTTTGTGCATTTACAATATTCATTGATTTTTGCCATTGAAAAACATGTTTTTCATATACCAGAAATGTTTGAAGCTACTGACTGAATGAAAGGAGCTGGCATCTCACTCTCTTTGAATCTTCTTTATCATGCTAGGATTAACAGGAAAAAGCTAAAAATTTCAGAATTGCACCGTGCAATGTGGAGATATTACTGTTTGTGCATTTACAATATTCATTGATTTTTGCCATTGAAAAACATGTTTTTCATATACCAGAAATGTTTGAAGCTACTGACTGAATGAAAGGAGCTGGCATCTCACTCTCTTTGAATCTTCTTTATCATGCTAGGATTAGCAGGAAAAAGCAAAAAATTTCAGAATTGCACCTTGCAATGTGGAGATATTACTGTTTGTGCATTTACAATATTCATTGATTTTTGCCATTGAAAAACATGTTTTTCATATACCAGAAATGTTTGAAGCTACTGACTGAATGAAAGGAGCTGGCATCTCACTCTCTTTGAATCTTCTTTATCATGCTAGGATTAACAGGAAAAAGCTAAAAATTTCAGAATTGCACCGTGCAATGTGGAGATATTACTGTTTGTGCATTTACAATATTCATTGATTTTTGCCATTGAAAAACATGTTTTTCATATACCAGAAATGTTTGAAGCTACTGACTGAATGAAAGGAGCTGGCATCTCACTCTCTTTGAATCTTCTTTATCATGCTAGGATTAGCAGGAAAAAGCAAAAAATTTCAGAATTGCACCTTGCAATGTGGAGATATTACTGTTTGTGCATTTACAATATTCATTGATTTTTGCCATTGAAAAACATGTTTTTCATATACCAGAAATGTTTGAAGCTACTGACTGAATGAAAGGAGCTGGCATCTCACTCTCTTTGAATCTTCTTTATCATGCTAGGATTAACAGGAAAAAGCTAAAAATTTCAGAATTGCACCGTGCAATGTGGAGATATTCCTGTTTGTGCATTTACAATATTCATTGATTTTTGCCATTGAAAAACATGTTTTTCATATACCAGAAATGTTTGAAGCTACTGACTGAATGAAAGGAGCTGGCATCTCACTCTCTTTGAATCTTCTTTATCATGCTAGGATTAGCAGGAAAAAGCAAAAAATTTCAGAATTGCACCTTGCAATGTGGAGATATTACTGTTTGTGCATTTACAATATTCATTGATTTTTGCCATTGAAAAACATGTTTTTCATATACCAGAAATGTTTGAAGCTACTGACTGAATGAAAGGAGCTGGCATCTCACTCTCTTTGAATCTTCTTTATCATGCTAGGATTAACAGGAAAAAGCAAAAAATTTCAGAATTGCACCTTGCAATGTGGAGATATTACTGTTTGTGCATTTACAATATTCATTGATTTTTGCCATTGAAAAACATGTTTTTCATATACCAGAAATGTTTGAAGCTACTGACTGAATGAAAGGAGCTGGCATCTCACTCTCTTTGAATCTTCTTTATCATGCTAGGATTAACAGGAAAAAGCTAAAAATTTCAGAATTGCACCGTGCAATGTGGAGATATTACTGTTTGTGCATTTACAATATTCATTGATTTTTGCCATTGAAAAACATGTTTTTCATATACCAGAAATGTTTGAAGCTACTGACTGAATGAAAGGAGCTGGCATCTCACTCTCTTTGAATCTTCTTTATCATGCTAGGATTAGCAGGAAAAAGCAAAAAATTTCAGAATTGCACCTTGCAATGTGGAGATATTACTGTTTGTGCATTTACAATATTCATTGATTTTTGCCATTGAAAAACATGTTTTTCATATACCAGAAATGTTTGAAGCTACTGACTGAATGAAAGGAGCTGGCATCTCACTCTCTTTGAATCTTCTTTATCATGCTAGGATTAACAGGAAAAAGCAAAAAATTTCAGAATTGCACCTTGCAATGTGGAGATATTACTGTTTGTGCATTTACAATATTCATTGATTTTTGCCATTGAAAAACATGTTTTTCATATACCAGAAATGTTTGAAGCTACTGACTGAATGAAAGGAGCTGGCATCTCACTCTCTTTGAATCTTCTTTATCATGCTAGGATTAACAGGAAAAAGCTAAAAATTTCAGAATTGCACCGTGCAATGTGGAGATATTACTGTTTGTGCATTTACAATATTCATTGATTTTTGCCATTGAAAAACATGTTTTTCATATACCAGAAATGTTTGAAGCTACTGACTGAATGAAAGGAGCTGGCATCTCACTCTCTTTGAATCTTCTTTATCATGCTAGGATTAGCAGGAAAAAGCAAAAAATTTCAGAATTGCACCTTGCAATGTGGAGATATTACTGTTTGTGCATTTACAATATTCATTGATTTTTGCCATTGAAAAACATGTTTTTCATATACCAGAAATGTTTGAAGCTACTGACTGAATGAAAGGAGCTGGCATCTCACTCTCTTTGAATCTTCTTTATCATTCTAGGATTAACAGGAAAAAGCTAAAAATTTCAGAATTGCACCGTGCAATGTGGAGATATTACTGTTTGTGCATTTACAATATTCATTGATTTTTGCCATTGAAAAACATGTTTTTCATATACCAGAAATGTTTGAAGCTACTGACTGAATGAAAGGAGCTGGCATCTCACTCTCTGAATCTTCTTTATCATGCTAGGATTAGCAGGAAAAAGCAAAAAATTTCAGAATTGCACCTTGCAATGTGGAGATATTACTGTTTTGTGCATTTACAATATTCATTGATTTTTGCCATTGAAAAACATGTTTTTCATATACCAGAAATGTTTGAAGCTACTGACTGAATGAAAGGAGCTGGCATCTCACTCTCTTTGAATCTTCTTTATCATGCTAGGATTAACAGGAAAAAGCAAAAAATTTCAGAATTGCACCTTGCAATGTGGAGATATTACTGTTTGTGCATTTACAATATTCATTGATTTTTGCAATTGAAAAACATGTTTTTCATATACCAGAAATGTTTGAAGCTACTGACTGAATGAAAGGAGCTGGCATCTCACTCTCTTTGAATCTTCTTTATCATGCTAGGATTAACAGGAAAAAGCTAAAAATTTCAGAATTGCACCGTGCAATGTGGAGATATTACTGTTTGTGCATTTACAATATTCATTGATTTTTGCCATTGAAAAACATGTTTTTCATATACCAGAAATGTTTGAAGCTACTGACTGAATGAAAGGAGCTGGCATCTCACTCTCTTTGAATCTTCTTTATCATGCTAGGATTAGCAGGAAAAAGCAAAAAATTTCAGAATTGCACCTTGCAATGTGGAGATATTACTGTTTGTGCATTTACAATATTCATTGATTTTTGCCATTGAAAAACATGTTTTTCATATACCAGAAATGTTTGAAGCTACTGACTGAATGAAAGGAGCTGGCATCTCACTCTCTTTGAATCTTCTTTATCATGCTAGGATTAACAGGAAAAAGCTAAAAATTTCAGAATTGCACCGTGCAATGTGGAGATATTACTGTTTGTGCATTTACAATATTCATTGATTTTTGCCATTGAAAAACATGTTTTTCATATACCAGAAATGTTTGAAGCTACTGACTGAATGAAAGGAGCTGGCATCTCACTCTCTTTGAATCTTCTTTATCATGCTAGGATTAGCAGGAAAAAGCAAAAAATTTCAGAATTGCACCTTGCAATGTGGAGATATTACTGTTTGTGCATTTACAATATTCATTGATTTTTGCCATTGAAAAACATGTTTTTCATATACCAGAAATGTTTGAAGCTACTGACTGAATGAAAGGAGCTGGCATCTCACTCTCTTTGAATCTTCTTTATCATGCTAGGATTAGCAGGAAAAAGCAAAAAATTTCAGAATTGCACCTTGCAATGTGGAGATATTACTGTTTGTGCATTTACAATATTCATTGATTTTTGCCATTGAAAAACATGTTTTTCATATACCAGAAATGTTTGAAGCTACTGACTGAATGAAAGGAGCTGGCATCTCACTCTCTTTGAATCTTCTTTATCATGCTAGGATTAACAGGAAAAAGCTAAAAATTTCAGAATTGCACCGTGCAATGTGGAGATATTACTGTTTGTGCATTTACAATATTCATTGATTTTTGCCATTGAAAAACATGTTTTTCATATACCAGAAATGTTTGAAGCTACTGACTGAATGAAAGGAGCTGGCATCTCACTCTCTTTGAATCTTCTTTATCATGCTAGGATTAGCAGGAAAAAGCAAAAAATTTCAGAATTGCACCTTGCAATGTGGAGATATTACTGTTTGTGCATTTACAATATTCATTGATTTTTGCCATTGAAAAACATGTTTTTCATATACCAGAAATGTTTGAAGCTACTGACTGAATGAAAGGAGCTGGCATCTCACTCTCTTTGAATCTTCTTTATCATTCTAGGATTAACAGGAAAAAGCTAAAAATTTCAGAATTGCACCGTGCAATGTGGAGATATTACTGTTTGTGCATTTACAATATTCATTGATTTTTGCCATTGAAAAACATGTTTTTCATATACCAGAAATGTTTGAAGCTACTGACTGAATGAAAGGAGCTGGCATCTCACTCTCTGAATCTTCTTTATCATGCTAGGATTAGCAGGAAAAAGCAAAAAATTTCAGAATTGCACCTTGCAATGTGGAGATATTACTGTTTTGTGCATTTACAATATTCATTGATTTTTGCCATTGAAAAACATGTTTTTCATATACCAGAAATGTTTGAAGCTACTGACTGAATGAAAGGAGCTGGCATCTCACTCTCTTTGAATCTTCTTTATCATGCTAGGATTAACAGGAAAAAGCAAAAAATTTCAGAATTGCACCTTGCAATGTGGAGATATTACTGTTTGTGCATTTACAATATTCATTGATTTTTGCCATTGAAAAACATGTTTTTCATATACCAGAAATGTTTGAAGCTACTGACTGAATGAAAGGAGCTGGCATGTCACTCTCTTTGAATCTTCTTTATCATGCTAGGATTAACAGGAAAAAGCAAAAAATTTCAGAATTGCACCTTGCAATGTGGAGATATTACTGTTTGTGCATTTACAATATTCATTGATTTTTGCCATTGAAAAACATGTTTTTCATATACCAGAAATGTTTGAAGCTACTGACTGAATGAAAGGAGCTGGCATCTCACTCTCTTTGAATCTTCTTTATCATGCTAGGATTAACAGGAAAAAGCTAAAAATTTCAGAATTGCACCGTGCAATGTGGAGATATTACTGTTTGTGCATTTACAATATTCATTGATTTTTGCCATTGAAAAACATGTTTTTCATATACCAGAAATGTTTGAAGCTACTGACTGAATGAAAGGAGCTGGCATCTCACTCTCTTTGAATCTTCTTTATCATGCTAGGATTAGCAGGAAAAAGCAAAAAATTTCAGAATTGCACCTTGCAATGTGGAGATATTACTGTTTGTGCATTTACAATATTCATTGATTTTTGCCATTGAAAAACATGTTTTTCATATACCAGAAATGTTTGAAGCTACTGACTGAATGAAAGGAGCTGGCATCTCACTCTCTTTGAATCTTCTTTATCATGCTAGGATTAACAGGAAAAAGCTAAAAATTTCAGAATTGCACCGTGCAATGTGGAGATATTACTGTTTGTGCATTTACAATATTCATTGATTTTTGCCATTGAAAAACATGTTTTTCATATACCAGAAATGTTTGAAGCTACTGACTGAATGAAAGGAGCTGGCATCTCACTCTCTTTGAATCTTCTTTATCATGCTAGGAATAGCAGGAAAAAGCAAAAAATTTCAGAATTGCACCTTGCAATGTGGAGATATTACTGTTTGTGCATTTACAATATTCATTGATTTTTGCCATTGAAAAACATGTTTTTCATATTCCAGAAATGTTTGAAGCTACTGACTGAATGAAAGGAGCTGGCATCTCACTCTCTTTGAATCTTCTTTATCATGCTAGGATTAACAGGAAAAAGCTAAAAATTTCAGAATTGCACCGTGCAATGTGGAGATATTACTGTTTGTGCATTTACAATATTCATTGATTTTTGCCATTGAAAAACATGTTTTTCATATACCAGAAATGTTTGAAGCTACTGACTGAATGAAAGGAGCTGGCATCTCACTCTCTTTGAATCTTCTTTATCATGCTAGGATTAGCAGGAAAAAGCAAAAAATTTCAGAATTGCACCTTGCAATGTGGAGATATTACTGTTTGTGCATTTACAATATTCATTGATTTTTGCCATTGAAAAACATGTTTTTCATATACCAGAAATGTTTGAAGCTACTGACTGAATGAAAGGAGCTGGCATCTCACTCTCTTTGAATCTTCTTTATCATGCTAGGATTAACAGGAAAAAGCAAAAAATTTCAGAATTGCACCTTGCAATGTGGAGATATTACTGTTTGTGCATTTACAATATTCATTGATTTTTGCCATTGAAAAACATGTTTTTCATATACCAGAAATGTTTGAAGCTACTGACTGAATGAAAGGAGCTGGCATCTCACTCTCTTTGAATCTTCTTTATCATGCTAGGATTAACAGGAAAAAGCTAAAAATTTCAGAATTGCACCGTGCAATGTGGAGATATTACTGTTTGTGCATTTACAATATTCATTGCTTTTTGCCATTGAAAAACATGTTTTTCATATACCAGAAATGTTTGAAGCTACTGACTGAATGAAAGGAGCTGGCATCTCACTCTCTTTGAATCTTCTTTATCATGCTAGGATTAGCAGGAAAAAGCAAAAAATTTCAGAATTGCACCTTGCAATGTGGAGATATTACTGTTTGTGCATTTACAATATTCATTGATTTTTGCCATTGAAAAACATGTTTTTCATATACCAGAAATGTTTGAAGCTACTGACTGAATGAAAGGAGCTGGCATCTCACTCTCTTTGAATCTTCTTTATCATGCTAGGATTAACAGGAAAAAGCAAAAAATTTCAGAATTGCACCTTGCAATGTGGAGATATTACTGTTTGTGCATTTACAATATTCATTGATTTTTGCCATTGAAAAACATGTTTTTCATATACCAGAAATGTTTGAAGCTACTGACTGAATGAAAGGAGCTGGCATCTCACTCTCTTTGAATCTTCTTTATCATGCTAGGATTAACAGGAAAAAGCTAAAAATTTCAGAATTGCACCGTGCAATGTGGAGATATTACTGTTTGTGCATTTACAATATTCATTGATTTTTGCCATTGAAAAACATGTTTTTCATATACCAGAAATGTTTGAAGCTACTGACTGAATGAAAGGAGCTGGCATCTCACTCTCTTTGAATCTTCTTTATCATGCTAGGATTAGCAGGAAAAAGCAAAAAATTTCAGAATTGCACCTTGCAATGTGGAGATATTACTGTTTGTGCATTTACAATATTCATTGATTTTTGCCATTGAAAAACATGTTTTTCATATACCAGAAATGTTTGAAGCTACTGACTGAATGAAAGGAGCTGGCATCTCACTCTCTTTGAATCTTCTTTATCATTCTAGGATTAACAGGAAAAAGCTAAAAATTTCAGAATTGCACCGTGCAATGTGGAGATATTACTGTTTGTGCATTTACAATATTCATTGATTTTTGCCATTGAAAAACATGTTTTTCATATACCAGAAATGTTTGAAGCTACTGACTGAATGAAAGGAGCTGGCATCTCACTCTCTGAATCTTCTTTATCATGCTAGGATTAGCAGGAAAAAGCAAAAAATTTCAGAATTGCACCTTGCAATGTGGAGATATTACTGTTTTGTGCATTTACAATATTCATTGATTTTTGCCATTGAAAAACATGTTTTTCATATACCAGAAATGTTTGAAGCTACTGACTGAATGAAAGGAGCTGGCATCTCACTCTCTTTGAATCTTCTTTATCATGCTAGGATTAACAGGAAAAAGCAAAAAATTTCAGAATTGCACCTTGCAATGTGGAGATATTACTGTTTGTGCATTTACAATATTCATTGATTTTTGCAATTGAAAAACATGTTTTTCATATACCAGAAATGTTTGAAGCTACTGACTGAATGAAAGGAGCTGGCATCTCACTCTCTTTGAATCTTCTTTATCATGCTAGGATTAACAGGAAAAAGCTAAAAATTTCAGAATTGCACCGTGCAATGTGGAGATATTACTGTTTGTGCATTTACAATATTCATTGATTTTTGCCATTGAAAAACATGTTTTTCATATACCAGAAATGTTTGAAGCTACTGACTGAATGAAAGGAGCTGGCATCTCACTCTCTTTGAATCTTCTTTATCATGCTAGGATTAGCAGGAAAAAGCAAAAAATTTCAGAATTGCACCTTGCAATGTGGAGATATTACTGTTTGTGCATTTACAATATTCATTGATTTTTGCCATTGAAAAACATGTTTTTCATATACCAGAAATGTTTGAAGCTACTGACTGAATGAAAGGAGCTGGCATCTCACTCTCTTTGAATCTTCTTTATCATGCTAGGATTAACAGGAAAAAGCTAAAAATTTCAGAATTGCACCGTGCAATGTGGAGATATTACTGTTTGTGCATTTACAATATTCATTGATTTTTGCCATTGAAAAACATGTTTTTCATATACCAGAAATGTTTGAAGCTACTGACTGAATGAAAGGAGCTGGCATCTCACTCTCTTTGAATCTTCTTTATCATGCTAGGATTAGCAGGAAAAAGCAAAAAATTTCAGAATTGCACCTTGCAATGTGGAGATATTACTGTTTGTGCATTTACAATATTCATTGATTTTTGCCATTGAAAAACATGTTTTTCATATACCAGAAATGTTTGAAGCTACTGACTGAATGAAAGGAGCTGGCATCTCACTCTCTTTGAATCTTCTTTATCATGCTAGGATTAGCAGGAAAAAGCAAAAAATTTCAGAATTGCACCTTGCAATGTGGAGATATTACTGTTTGTGCATTTACAATATTCATTGATTTTTGCCATTGAAAAACATGTTTTTCATATACCAGAAATGTTTGAAGCTACTGACTGAATGAAAGGAGCTGGCATCTCACTCTCTTTGAATCTTCTTTATCATGCTAGGATTAACAGGAAAAAGCTAAAAATTTCAGAATTGCACCGTGCAATGTGGAGATATTACTGTTTGTGCATTTACAATATTCATTGATTTTTGCCATTGAAAAACATGTTTTTCATATACCAGAAATGTTTGAAGCTACTGACTGAATGAAAGGAGCTGGCATCTCACTCTCTTTGAATCTTCTTTATCATGCTAGGATTAGCAGGAAAAAGCAAAAAATTTCAGAATTGCACCTTGCAATGTGGAGATATTACTGTTTGTGCATTTACAATATTCATTGATTTTTGCCATTGAAAAACATGTTTTTCATATACCAGAAATGTTTGAAGCTACTGACTGAATGAAAGGAGCTGGCATCTCACTCTCTTTGAATCTTCTTTATCATTCTAGGATTAACAGGAAAAAGCTAAAAATTTCAGAATTGCACCGTGCAATGTGGAGATATTACTGTTTGTGCATTTACAATATTCATTGATTTTTGCCATTGAAAAACATGTTTTTCATATACCAGAAATGTTTGAAGCTACTGACTGAATGAAAGGAGCTGGCATCTCACTCTCTGAATCTTCTTTATCATGCTAGGATTAGCAGGAAAAAGCAAAAAATTTCAGAATTGCACCTTGCAATGTGGAGATATTACTGTTTTGTGCATTTACAATATTCATTGATTTTTGCCATTGAAAAACATGTTTTTCATATACCAGAAATGTTTGAAGCTACTGACTGAATGAAAGGAGCTGGCATCTCACTCTCTTTGAATCTTCTTTATCATGCTAGGATTAACAGGAAAAAGCAAAAAATTTCAGAATTGCACCTTGCAATGTGGAGATATTACTGTTTGTGCATTTACAATATTCATTGATTTTTGCAATTGAAAAACATGTTTTTCATATACCAGAAATGTTTGAAGCTACTGACTGAATGAAAGGAGCTGGCATCTCACTCTCTTTGAATCTTCTTTATCATGCTAGGATTAACAGGAAAAAGCTAAAAATTTCAGAATTGCACCGTGCAATGTGGAGATATTACTGTTTGTGCATTTACAATATTCATTGATTTTTGCCATTGAAAAACATGTTTTTCATATACCAGAAATGTTTGAAGCTACTGACTGAATGAAAGGAGCTGGCATCTCACTCTCTTTGAATCTTCTTTATCATGCTAGGATTAGCAGGAAAAAGCAAAAAATTTCAGAATTGCACCTTGCAATGTGGAGATATTACTGTTTGTGCATTTACAATATTCATTGATTTTTGCCATTGAAAAACATGTTTTTCATATACCAGAAATGTTTGAAGCTACTGACTGAATGAAAGGAGCTGGCATCTCACTCTCTTTGAATCTTCTTTATCATGCTAGGATTAACAGGAAAAAGCTAAAAATTTCAGAATTGCACCGTGCAGTGTGGAGATATTACTGTTTGTGCATTTACAATATTCATTGATTTTTGCCATTGAAAAACATGTTTTTCATATACCAGAAATGTTTGAAGCTACTGACTGAATGAAAGGAGCTGGCATCTCACTCTCTTTGAATCTTCTTTATCATGCTAGGATTAGCAGGAAAAAGCAAAAAATTTCAGAATTGCACCTTGCAATGTGGAGATATTACTGTTTGTGCATTTACAATATTCATTGATTTTTGCCATTGAAAAACATGTTTTTCATATACCAGAAATGTTTGAAGCTACTGACTGAATGAAAGGAGCTGGCATCTCACTCTCTTTGAATCTTCTTTATCATGCTAGGATTAGCAGGAAAAAGCAAAAAATTTCAGAATTGCACCTTGCAATGTGGAGATATTACTGTTTGTGCATTTACAATATTCATTGATTTTTGCCATTGAAAAACATGTTTTTCATATACCAGAAATGTTTGAAGCTACTGACTGAATGAAAGGAGCTGGCATCTCACTCTCTTTGAATCTTCTTTATCATGCTAGGATTAACAGGAAAAAGCAAAAAATTTCAGAATTGCACCTTGCAATGTGGAGATATTACTGTTTGTGCATTTACAATATTCATTGATTTTTGCCATTGAAAAACATGTTTTTCATATACCAGAAATGTTTGAAGCTACTGACTGAATGAAAGGAGCTGGCATCTCACTCTCTTTGAATCTTCTTTATCATGCTAGGATTAGCAGGAAAAAGCAAAAAATTTCAGAATTGCACCTTGCAATGTGGAGATATTACTGTTTGTGCATTTACAATATTCATTGATTTTTGCCATTGAAAAACATGTTTTTCATATACCAGAAATGTTTGAAGCTACTGACTGAATGAAAGGAGCTGGCATCTCACTCTCTTTGAATCTTCTTTATCATGCTAGGATTAACAGGAAAAAGCAAAAAATTTCAGAATTGCACCTTGCAATGTGGAGATATTACTGTTTGTGCATTTACAATATTCATTGATTTTTGCCATTGAAAAACATGTTTTTCATATACCAGAAATGTTTGAAGCTACTGACTGAATGAAAGGAGCTGGCATCTCACTCTCTTTGAATCTTCTTTATCATGCTAGGATTAGCAGGAAAAAGCAAAACATTTCAGAATTGCACCTTGCAATGTGGAGATATTACTGTTTGTGCATTTACAATATTCATTGATTTTTGCCATTGAAAAACGTTTTTCATATACCAGAAATGTTTGAAGCTACTGACTGAATGAAAGGAGCTGGCATCTCACTCTCTGAATCTTCTTTATCATGCTAGGATTAGCAGGAAAAAGCAAAAAATTTCAGAATTGCACCTTGCAATGTGGAGATATTACTGTTTTGTGCATTTACAATATTCATTGATTTTTGCCATTGAAAAACATGTTTTTCATATACCAGAAATGTTTGAAGCTACTGACTGAATGAAAGGAGCTGGCATCTCACTCTCTTTGAATCTTCTTTATCATGCTAGGATTAACAGGAAAAAGCAAAAAATTTCAGAATTGCACCTTGCAATGTGGAGATATTACTGTTTGTGCATTTACAATATTCATTGATTTTTGCAATTGAAAAACATGTTTTTCATATACCAGAAATGTTTGAAGCTACTGACTGAATGAAAGGAGCTGGCATCTCACTCTCTTTGAATCTTCTTTATCATGCTAGGATTAACAGGAAAAAGCTAAAAATTTCAGAATTGCACCGTGCAATGTGGAGATATTACTGTTTGTGCATTTACAATATTCATTGATTTTTGCCATTGAAAAACATGTTTTTCATATACCAGAAATGTTTGAAGCTACTGACTGAATGAAAGGAGCTGGCATCTCACTCTCTTTGAATCTTCTTTATCATGCTAGGATTAGCAGGAAAAAGCAAAAAATTTCAGAATTGCACCTTGCAATGTGGAGATATTACTGTTTGTGCATTTACAATATTCATTGATTTTTGCCATTGAAAAACATGTTTTTCATATACCAGAAATGTTTGAAGCTACTGACTGAATGAAAGGAGCTGGCATCTCACTCTCTTTGAATCTTCTTTATCATGCTAGGATTAACAGGAAAAAGCTAAAAATTTCAGAATTGCACCGTGCAGTGTGGAGATATTACTGTTTGTGCATTTACAATATTCATTGATTTTTGCCATTGAAAAACA
This sequence comes from Phyllobates terribilis, assembly GCF_046119375.1. Classification (NCBI taxonomy): domain Eukaryota; kingdom Metazoa; phylum Chordata; class Amphibia; order Anura; family Dendrobatidae; genus Phyllobates; species Phyllobates terribilis. The sequence goes on along the minus strand of NW_027371175.1, from coordinate 13,384 downwards.
TGTTTTTCATATACCAGAAATGTTTGAAGCTACTGACTGAATGAAAGGAGCTGGCATCTCACTCTCTTTGAATCTTCTTTATCATGCTAGGATTAGCAGGAAAAAGCAAAAAATTTCAGAATTGCACCTTGCAATGTGGAGATATTACTGTTTGTGCATTTACAATATTCATTGATTTTTGCCATTGAAAAACATGTTTTTCATATACCAGAAATGTTTGAAGCTACTGACTGAATGAAAGGAGCTGGCATCTCACTCTCTTTGAATCTTCTTTATCATGCTAGGATTAGCAGGAAAAAGCAAAAAATTTCAGAATTGCACCTTGCAATGTGGAGATATTACTGTTTGTGCATTTACAATATTCATTGATTTTTGCCATTGAAAAACATGTTTTTCATATACCAGAAATGTTTGAAGCTACTGACTGAATGAAAGGAGCTGGCATCTCACTCTCTTTGAATCTTCTTTATCATGCTAGGATTAACAGGAAAAAGCAAAAAATTTCAGAATTGCACCTTGCAATGTGGAGATATTACTGTTTGTGCATTTACAATATTCATTGATTTTTGCCATTGAAAAACATGTTTTTCATATACCAGAAATGTTTGAAGCTACTGACTGAATGAAAGGAGCTGGCATCTCACTCTCTTTGAATCTTCTTTATCATGCTAGGATTAGCAGGAAAAAGCAAAAAATTTCAGAATTGCACCTTGCAATGTGGAGATATTACTGTTTGTGCATTTACAATATTCATTGATTTTTGCCATTGAAAAACATGTTTTTCATATACCAGAAATGTTTGAAGCTACTGACTGAATGAAAGGAGCTGGCATCTCACTCTCTTTGAATCTTCTTTATCATGCTAGGATTAACAGGAAAAAGCAAAAAATTTCAGAATTGCACCTTGCAATGTGGAGATATTACTGTTTGTGCATTTACAATATTCATTGATTTTTGCCATTGAAAAACATGTTTTTCATATACCAGAAATGTTTGAAGCTACTGACTGAATGAAAGGAGCTGGCATCTCACTCTCTTTGAATCTTCTTTATCATGCTAGGATTAGCAGGAAAAAGCAAAACATTTCAGAATTGCACCTTGCAATGTGGAGATATTACTGTTTGTGCATTTACAATATTCATTGATTTTTGCCATTGAAAAACATGTTTTTCATATACCAGAAATGTTTGAAGCTACTGACTGAATGAAAGGAGCTGGCATCTCACTCTCTTTGAATCTTCTTTATCATGCTAGGATTAACAGGAAAAAGCTAAAAATTTCAGAATTGCACCGTGCAATGTGGAGATATTACTGTTTGTGCATTTACAATATTCATTGATTTTTGCCATTGAAAAACATGTTTTTCATATACCAGAAATGTTTGAAGCTACTGACTGAATGAAAGGAGCTGGCATCTCACTCTCTTTGAATCTTCTTTATCATGCTAGGATTAGCAGGAAAAAGCAAAAAATTTCAGAATTGCACCTTGCAATGTGGAGATATTACTGTTTGTGCATTTACAATATTCATTGATTTTTGCCATTGAAAAACGTTTTTCATATACCAGAAATGTTTGAAGCTACTGACTGAATGAAAGGAGCTGGCATCTCACTCTCTTTGAATCTTCTTTATCATGCTAGGATTAACAGGAAAAAGCTAAAAATTTCAGAATTGCACCGTGCAATGTGGAGATATTACTGTTTGTGCATTTACAATATTCATTGATTTTTGCCATTGAAAAACATGTTTTTCATATACCAGAAATGTTTGAAGCTACTGACTGAATGAAAGGAGCTGGCATCTCACTCTCTTTGTTTTACCATATTTTTTTTTATTTTTAATAAACAGTTTAACAGGGGAATAACAATCGTAGCATAAAGTAGTGAAATAAGAATATTCGTGGGAAGGGGTAATTCCGAGGAAGGGGAAGGGAAAGGGTACAAACGGAAATGGAATAATCAGGGAAGGTGGGAGAAATTTGTTCGTCAAATAATAAACACGATAATAGATAACTTGAACAATTAAACACACACCACTATCATATTAGCAAAATTAAACATATTAATAAGCTAAACATGTAACACCTATTAAGATATTCCAGCATTATGAGATGGTTGAGGGAACTTAATGGACCAAGTATCCCACTTCTTAGAGAATTTAAGTAAATTATTGTTAATAAGGGCAAATCTGAGTTCAAATATTCTATGGAGATTCATCTTATCAACTAAGTCCTCCAAAGTGGGGACATGTGACTTTCTCCAATAAAAAGCCAATGTATTCTTACAAACTGAGAATAAATGAATCACCAAAGATCTTTCAAACGACTTGTATGATTCAAGATCCAAGGATAGTAAAGCCCTTTGAGGGGTCAATATTAGTGGTCTGCCCAAGAGATCATCTACCAAAGAAGAGATCTGAGCCCATAGATTGCGGATTTTAGGGCAGCTCCAAAAGAGATGTAACAGATCTCCCCTGAGGCCGCACTCCCTCCAACAGAGGGGAGAGTTGCTGGGCTTTATATAGTGGAGCCTGATTGGAGTGTAGTACCATCTGGTTAAAATTTTGAAGTAGGCCTCTTGTAAGGGCATAGATATATTAGAGGCTTGTGAGAAAAGAAGAGCATTCTCCCATTGGTCGGATTGGAAATTGAGTTTTAGGTCCTTTTCCCATCGAATCATGTAAAGATGTTTTTGGAAAGAGAGGTCATTATTGAAGCTGTTATATAGGTGTCTCAGGCTCCAAAAAATCTTATGGGATGTGTTACTTAACAGGTTCACCGAGATTTCGGAAACGATAAATTTGCTAGAAATGAATTCCAGAATAATGCTCTTTAAATGAGAGTATAAAAAGAAATCAGAAAAAGGCAAATTGAATCTTTTCTTAAGAATTTGGAAAGGGATAAAGACAGAAGCTTCATACAAGTCTCCAATTTTCCTTAACCCTTTAATGTCCCATTGATCTGGAATGGAAGAGTTATACAGATCAGCAACAAAACCAATTGGAAATTTTTTGACAAGGGAAAGCTTATCCATATCAGAATCTCTTAAAGGATTCTTTTTCTTTTTTTTGGTGATTTTTTTCCAGGCGTCAATGATCGCCTGGAAAATAGGGTGGGAAGAATCATGAGTACACTGTCTAAAGAGATGCCTGAGTAACAATTCACGAGGAGAAGAACCGTTATTTAAGAAGGTCTCCAGAATCATCCAAGCTGGGGGGCTGTCAGAATTAAACCAGTAACTGCTCTGTTTGATAAGGTTTGCCAGATAGTAAGCGGAAATATTAGGATGGCTCAGACCTCCGTTACTTTTATTCTTGTACAATATATCAGCAGATATCCTCGCACGTTTATTATCCCAGACATAAGAATTAATCTGATTTTGAATTTTTTGAATAAAGATATGGGAAATAGATAAAGGTAGGTTGCGGAAAAAATACAAAATTTTGGGAAGAACAAACATCTTGATAGAGAGGACTCTACCCCACCACGACAAATCTCTTTTCATAAAATCCATCAAATCTCCTCGGACGATGTCATCAATCAGAACCAGATTGTCAGAGATTGTTGAATTAATAGATTTACCAATACTGATCCCCAAATAAGTCAGATTGCGTTTAGCCAGACCAAAGGAAAATCTTGAGTGTAAAACCTCTCTCGTCTGGCGGTCCAGATTAATATTCAAAAGTTTAGACTTCTCATTGTTAATTTTAAAATAAGAAATCTGAGAGAATAGTTCTAGAACCTTTGAAACCTCCGCAACCGAATTTACTGGGTCCAGCAAGGAAAGCATAACATCATCTGCAAAGAGGCCAATTTTAAATTCTCGAGATGGGGTAGAAATCCCCCTAATGTCAGTGTTTTCTCTAATCCTCTGTGCCAAAGGCTCCATAGCCAGGACAAAGAGAAGGGGGGAAAGTGGGCAACCCTGTCTAGTACCATTTGTGATAGGGATTGGATTTGAGAGATAATTGTTAACATAAATTTTTGCTTGGGGGTTAGAATAGAGGGCCATAATTGAAGAGAGAAATTTGTTATCAAAACCGAATTTAATAAGGGTGAGTTTAAGGTATAGCCAATTTAACCTGTCGAAAGCTTTTTCAGCGTCTAAAGCAAGCAATGAAGTTGGGAGTTTCGCCATATTTATCACCTTAATAATATTCAGAAGTCTTCTAGAGCCATCAGTTGCTTGCCTCCCACCAACGAAGCCAATCTGATCATCGTTGATGAGAGATGGGAGAATAGTCGATAAACGATTGGCCAGAATTTTCGAATATATCTTAATATCAGTGTTAATTAGCGAAATGGGCCTATAATTTTTAACATTATCTCTCTCATCCTTAGACTTGGGTATTAGGGTAATGGTGGCTTCCAGCATTTCTGAGGGGAAGGAGCTTATTGAGGAAGCATGATTGAAAATTTTCGTGAGAGGGGAAGAAAGTAGGTCACAAAAAGTTTTATAATACTCATTAATGAACCCATCTGGACCCGGAGCCTTGAAATCTTTAAGTTGCTTTATTGTGTTAATAATTTCAAGGATAGAAAAAGGCTTATTCAATGACTCGTGATCCAGAGGGCTCAATTTCGGTAGGTTAATGGAGGATAAAAATTTGTTGATTGCATCTGGGTGAGGATGGGAAATTAGAGGATCAGTTTTGATGTTGTAGAGTTTTTTGTAAAAATTTGCAAACTGGTTCACTATATCTTTAGGGTGGCAAAACGTTATTCCACTATTGTTTTTTATTTTATCTATTCTATTAATTGCTCTTTTACATTTGACTAGGCGGGCCATAAAGCGGGTAGGTTTATTTAGAGCCGCATAGTAATTAAATTTTGATTTCCGAATAATTGCATCATAGGAGGAAGAAATTTCTGATTTTAGCTCTACCCTTAAATTTGAGAGTTCTTTTTGAATTATTGGGGAAGGGGAAGGAAGATTAATTTGCTCTAATTCTTTTTCCCTAATCAGTTTTTGAAGAGAATTAATTTTTGATCTTTTTTCTTTTTTTTCAAATGAGGATATCTGCATTAGTACACCACGAAGGACGGCCTTGTGAGCGCACCAGCTGGAGAAGGGATTAGATAAATCTGGGGTATCATTCTCCCCAAAATAATCAGAAATAGCCTTTTCAATAATTTTTTTGTTTTTGGGGTTATGAATAAGTGAAGATCTACATTTCCAAAGAAATCCATTTTTAATAAGAGGACCAATATGAATTTCACATGACGTAGGGGCATGATCTGATAGAGACCTAAGACCTATAGATACGTTAGAGAATTTGGGTAAAGAAAAAACGTCAGTTATTATTAAGTCTATTCTAGAGGCCGTTTGGTGCGCATCCGAAAAATGGGAGAATTCTTTGGAGGTAGTTTGCAGACATCTAAATGTATCAAATAGTTCGTTTTTATAAAGCCAGTTATTTAGCGTCGGGTATAAATGACGGCTGGGGGAGGAAGAGTCCATATGCCCGTCCGGGACCATGTTGAAGTCTCCCAAAAAAATCAATTCACCTCTCCTAACCTCTTCAACCTTTCTAAAAACCTTATTCAAAAAGGGTATTTGCTTTTTATTTGGGGCGTATAGGTTAACAACAGTGCACTCATGATTATTCAGTTTACAGAGCAATATATGGAACCTTCCATTGACATCTTTATGCTGATCTAAAAACTCAAATGGGACAGAATCTCTGATCACTGTAGCTACACCGGCTTTTTTCCGGTCGCTAGTGGATTCAAATATATGAGGGTAGCGTTTGTGGGTGAAAGTAGGGTGTTTTCCCTCGGCAAACCTTGTCTCCTGAAGACACGCAACATCAGCACCAAGATGACCCAATTCCTTCCAAAGGGAGAATCTCTTATTGGGACTGTTTAGGCCTCTTACATTATAGGTGATGATCTTGATAGGCATAGGTAAATTAATAATTAAAGTAAGTCAAAAGGAGAGGGGTCAGTTGGTCCAACAAATTCCCAAAAAATAATCAACCGACAATCAAAGCTGGAATACAATATCTCTAATATTAATTCAAAGATAGTAATAACAATAACCAAATATTCAAAGAAAAAGGAAAAAGAAAAAAAAAAAAAACGAATCAAAAAATCTCCTGAGGGAACCTTCACCGAAAAGGTTCTCCCTCAGATTGGGGGGAAAAATAATGTGGACAAACCATGAAGGCTAAATATAAGAAAAATGATAAATTTATTATAGCATGTTAGGTGAGGTGATAAAATGAGATTATTTTTAAAGAGGGCTCCCGAGGGAGTAGTGTTTATCATTTCAGCGGTGGGGTGCCTTTGTAACTTTGTAGGGAATGTCTTTTATAAAATCAAAAAATTTGGGGCCTTCATCAGGATCTGTAAGAGTGAATGTTTTCCGGTTAAAGAAAATCAGCAACTTTACTGGAAAGCCCCACCTATATGGGATATTCATATCCCTCAGTCTATCTGTGATCAATTTGTATGACCTTCTTGCATCCATGGTTTCTTTGGAAAAATCGGAGAAGATTTTTAGGTGTGAGAAAGGCTCTGGAAAAGTCCTATTTTCCCTGATATAATTCAAGATTCTCTCTTTGGTCGAGAAGAAATGCAACCTAGCTATTACATCCCTAGGAAGATCCGGGGAAATGGAGGTCGGACGAAATAAGCGATGGGCCCTATCAATGATAAGATCCTGCTCAGAAAGGGATGGGATTGTCTTGTGAAAAAAGTCTTTGAGAAAAGCTGAGATATCCGAGGGAGAAACATCCTCAGATATGCCCCTAATCTTCAAATTATTTCTCCTACTCCTATCCTCCAAATCCGCAACTTTTAATCTAAGTCTTTTGAGCTCGGATTTAATTTCCAAATTATCAGAAGAAACAGACTCCACCTTATCCTCCACCGTTTCAAGTCTTTTAGTGTTTTCCTCCAATTTAACTCCAAAAGCTTCCAAAGTAGATTTCATGGTGTCTACCTGTTTCTCAAAGCCCAGTTTCATATTTCTGTCAATCGTCTTTAAAAGATTGTCCAGATATGAACCAAGGTCGGTATTTCCCAACTCTTGAGAAATGGGTATTTTGGCCGGGACACTAGGCGTAGGGTCTGAAGACGAAGGGGAGACGTCCTTTTTGGCACGTCTCTTATCTGGACTAGGATTGGGAGACGTGTCCGAGGATTCCTCCTCCGAACTCGTGGCCAGTGAGGAATATTTGTTGCTCCCAGCTCCTGGATCCCTTCTCTTTGATGAGATGGAAATGTCCATCTCTTCCACTTTTTTTTCTTTAACTACGGTGGAAGGGGCAGGTTTAGCGTCATGAATTCTCTGTGGTTTTGGAGAAAATAGACTTTTAGCAGAGTCTTTGGTGGGAGAGCTTACTTTAAAACTCTGTCTATCGTCAGGATTTCTATGAGGTGATCTGGACTTAAGTGGACTAATGGTATTGACAGTATCCTCTGAGGGATTTGAAAATGAAGAACGTTGGGAGGACTTCGCTCTTACCACACTAGTTTTAAGGGGAGCTTCCAAAGACTTTTGGGTATTTTTTTTGTTAGCCGCCATTGTAAAAAAAATAAGTCCTAAGTGTATATATAAGGAAAACACCAAAAAGACAATGGGAATATTTAAGCTAGAGAGTGGATAGAAGACTTTAGAGTAGCAAAATGACTAGGAACAATGACTGGAAGAAATTAGCATTAAACAAATATCACTCCAATAAGAGGCAATCAATACCCTTAAAGACTGCAGAATTATGCACCCCCTAGAATGCAATCCTTTAAATGTAAATCACAATCAAAAATATCAAGAGAAATAGTAAACTTGACCTGAGGGATAAAAATAAAAGGCACATATAGTTCTTAACAGAAAACTAATTATTGTGGAAACTTGCAGATCTGTAGAGTTCCATGGGCACCAACTGTTATATGTATATCAGGTAGCGAAATCACAGTATATATATGGCAGAAGCAATTCCTCCTATCCTCCACCCCTCCTCAAAGTCAAGTCTCACAATTAAATGTTTGTCCAAAGTTTGATGTTTGATGGACCTCTGTATCAGTACTGATATAAAATCAGCACCATGGACAGCAGTGCAAAGCGATGTTGCAGCAGGAGGCAAGAGAATTAACTAATGTAAAATCAGCACCTTGGACAGCAGAACAGAGCGACGCTGTAGCAGGGGCAGGAGAGTTTGACTGAAATCAGCACCATGGACAGCAGCTCAAATCAGCACCATGGACAGCAGTGCAGAGCTACGCCGCAGCAGAGGGCAGGAGAATTTGATCAGGACCATGGACAGCAGTACAGAGGACGCTGCAGCAGGGGGCGGGAGAATTGAATCTATCAGCTGATTATGGATATGAGGCAGAGGAGGGCAGCGGTGCCGCTGCAGGGAAGGACCAAGGGCAAGATCAGAGCGCAGCAACACCAGCACAAGAGGGGGAGGCAGTCACAGGGGTCTGTAGGGTCCCAACACCGGAGGGGCACAGTCAGCAGAGCGGCACAACGGGAATAGGTGGAGCGGAGCGCGGGGACCGGTGGCACCTGTCAGTTACTAGTGGGGAGGGACAAAGCGGCCCCCCCAGAAGCAGGAGGGAGACACCGCCGCTTGTAAATCAGCCCCGGGGGAAGTGGGGCTGCAAGCCCTATACACCGGCAGCGCCGGTCTTTAGAAGGGAGACAGGGGCAGAGCCAGGAGCGGAGCGGCTCCGGAACTAAGGAGGGGGAACTGCCACCACCGGAACAGCCCCCGAACCCAGGGAACAGCCGTAGCAAGAGGCAGGGATCCCGGCCGCAGATACAAGCAGCGCCCGTCAGCAGGAGGGAGAGGGAGGACCGCTCCACAAAATAAAAGGGACACCGCCGCCACCAGACCCCAGACAATAGCCTCACAGAGTCACGATAATAGCCCTGGCATCAGCCAGGGCTTGTCTGACCTTTTTATGATGATATCTACAGTTCCTCTCCTCTGTGTAGCCGCGTCAGCTGTGAGCAGGGCCGGGTCTTCGGGCTGCTGCCGGCGTCCTGAAGCAGGAAGGTCCCGTAGCTTGGCGTCCGTGTGCTGGACTTCTCAGGGCTCCGGTCTCACAATCTTCTTACTTGATTGTAGATCTGGAAGGTCCCCGGGGTCCGCGATACAGAAAGTGCCGGCCGGTGTTTTTAACTTCCGGAATCCTGTCACTGGTCGCAGCTAGTAGCAGGGTGGTACAGCGCCGGGCGGTGGTATCTCTGTAGGAGTCTTACCCCCGGTCGCAGCTGGTAGTGGGGTGGATAGCAGGCAGGGACAGCTTGCAGGCTGGTGGTTCAGTACAGTGGGGCCGTTTTCAGGGCTACAGGGTCCCGTGGGTCTAGTTAGGACTCGGTCCTTGTTACTTCCCAGCACAGGCTGTAAAAGCTGAAGTATATAATCGGCTCGTCCCACAGCCACCGGCCTCCCACAACAGCAGAGCAGGCTTTAAGGGCTCCTTGCCACCTTCCTCAAAATATGAATCCTTTGCAAATTGTCCGATAGCACCCGATAAACAGTGTTCCTAGGTCCAGAGGAAGGGAGTAGGGAGGGTCCCCTTGCAGAGACACACAGACCTGCAAGCCTGCAGGTCTATGTCGCAATACCCACGACTGGCATGAAATCAAGGACGCACCTCACTGCTTCCAAACGAAATATCTCCCAGAATAACGGGTCAGGGAGAGTCTTTTCAGTATCCAGATGATCCTTAAGCTTTAGGGAGTTAATTCATGTAAGAATTGATCGAGTAAATCTTCTTAAGTTGCTTTTATCGTCGCTTTGTAGTTTTAGCCTTCAGGGAGCTCAGGATCAAGCTGCCATCTCGTCCTGTGCTCAGGCCACTCCCCCCCATCTCACTCTCTTTGAATCTTCTTTATCATGCTAGGATTAGCAGGAAAAAGCAAAAAATTTCAGAATTGCACCTTGCAATGTGGAGATATTACTGTTTGTGCATTTACAATATTCATTGATTTTTGCCATTGAAAAACGTTTTTCATATACCAGAAATGTTTGAAGCTACTGACTGAATGAAAGGAGCTGGCATCTCACTCTCTTTGAATCTTCTTTATCATGCTAGGATTAACAGGAAAAAGCTAAAAATTTCAGAATTGCACCGTGCAATGTGGAGATATTACTGTTTGTGCATTTACAATATTCATTGATTTTTGCCATTGAAAAACATGTTTTTCATATACCAGAAATGTTTGAAGCTACTGACTGAATGAAAGGAGCTGGCATCTCACTCTCTTTGAATCTTCTTTATCATGCTAGGATTAGCAGGAAAAAGCAAAAAATTTCAGAATTGCACCTTGCAATGTGGAGATATTACTGTTTGTGCATTTACAATATTCATTGATTTTTGCCATTGAAAAACGTTTTTCATATACCAGAAATGTTTGAAGCTACTGACTGAATGAAAGGAGCTGGTATCTCACTCTCTTTGAATCTTCTTTATCATGCTAGGATTAACAGGAAAAAGCTAAAAATTTCAGAATTGCACCGTGCAATGTGGAGATATTACTGTTTGTGCATTTACAATATTCATTGATTTTTGCCATTGAAAAACATGTTTTTCATATACCAGAAATGTTTGAAGCTACTGACTGAATGAAAGGAGCTGGCATCTCACTCTCTTTGAATCTTCTTTATCATGCTAGGATTAGCAGGAAAAAGCAAAAAATTTCAGAATTGCACCTTGCAATGTGGAGATATTACTGTTTGTGCATTTACAATATTCATTGATTTTTGCCATTGAAAAACATGTTTTTCATATACCAGAAATGTTTGAAGCTACTGACTGAATGAAAGGAGCTGGCATCTCACTCTCTTTGAATCTTCTTTATCATGCTAGGATTAACAGGAAAAAGCTAAAAATTTCAGAATTGCACCGTGCAATGTGGAGATATTACTGTTTGTGCATTTACAATATTCATTGATTTTTGCCATTGAAAAACATGTTTTTCATATACCAGAAATGTTTGAAGCTACTGACTGAATGAAAGGAGCTGGCATCTCACTCTCTGAATCTTCTTTATCATGCTAGGATTAGCAGGAAAAAGCAAAAAATTTCAGAATTGCACCTTGCAATGTGGAGATATTACTGTTTGTGCATTTACAATATTCATTGATTTTTGCCATTGAAAAACATGTTTTTCATATACCAGAAATGTTTGAAGCTACTGACTGAATGAAAGGAGCTGGCATCTCACTCTCTTTGAATCTTCTTTATCATGCTAGGATTAACAGGAAAAAGCAAAAAATTTCAGAATTGCACCTTGCAATGTGGAGATATTACTGTTTGTGCATTTACAATATTCATTGATTGTTGCCATTGAAAAACATGTTTTTCATATACCAGAAATGTTTGAAGCTACTGACTGAATGAAAGGAGCTGGCATCTCACTCTCTTTGAATCTTCTTTATCATGCTAGGATTAACAGGAAAAAGCTAAAAATTTCAGAATTGCACCGTGCAATGTGGAGATATTACTGTTTGTGCATTTACAATATTCATTGATTTTTGCCATTGAAAAACATGTTTTTCATATACCAGAAATGTTTGAAGCTACTGACTGAATGAAAGGAGCTGGCATCTCACTCTCTTTGAATCTTCTTTATCATGCTAGGATTAGCAGGAAAAAGCAAAAAATTTCAGAATTGCACCTTGCAATGTGGAGATATTACTGTTTGTGCATTTACAATATTCATTGATTTTTGCCATTGAAAAACATGTTTTTCATATACCAGAAATGTTTGAAGCTACTGACTGAATGAAAGGAGCTGGCATCTCACTCTCTTTGAATCTTCTTTATCATGCTAGGATTAGCAGGAAAAAGCAAAAAATTTCAGAATTGCACCTTGCAATGTGGAGATATTACTGTTTGTGCATTTACAATATTCATTGATTTTTGCCATTGAAAAACATGTTTTTCATATACCAGAAATGTTTGAAGCTACTGACTGAATGAAAGGAGCTGGCATCTCACTCTCTTTGAATCTTCTTTATCATGCTAGGATTAACAGGAAAAAGCAAAAAATTTCAGAATTGCACCTTGCAATGTGGAGATATTACTGTTTGTGCATTTACAATATTCATTGATTTTTGCCATTGAAAAACATGTTTTTCATATACCAGAAATGTTTGAAGCTACTGACTGAATGAAAGGAGCTGGCATCTCACTCTCTTTGAATCTTCTTTATCATGCTAGGATTAGCAGGAAAAAGCAAAAAATTTCAGAATTGCACCTTGCAATGTGGAGATATTACTGTTTGTGCATTTACAATATTCATTGATTTTTGCCATTGAAAAACATGTTTTTCATATACCAGAAATGTTTGAAGCTACTGACTGAATGAAAGGAGCTGGCATCTCACTCTCTTTGAATCTTCTTTATCATGCTAGGATTAACAGGAAAAAGCAAAAAATTTCAGAATTGCACCTTGCAATGTGGAGATATTACTGTTTGTGCATTTACAATATTCATTGATTTTTGCCATTGAAAAACATGTTTTTCATATACCAGAAATGTTTGAAGCTACTGACTGAATGAAAGGAGCTGGCATCTCACTCTGAATCTTCTTTATCATGCTAGGATTAGCAGGAAAAAGCAAAAAATTTCAGAATTGCACCTTGCAATGTGGAGATATTACTGTGTGCATTTACAATATTCATTGATTTTTGCCATTGAAAAACATGTTTTTCATATACCAGAAATGTTTGAAGCTACTGACTGAATGAAAGGAGCTGGCATCTCACTCTCTTTGAATCTTCTTTATCATGCTAGGATTAACAGGAAAAAGCTAAAAATTTCAGAATTGCACCGTGCAATGTGGAGATATTACTGTTTGTGCATTTACAATATTCATTGATTTTTGCCATTGAAAAACATGTTTTTCATATACCAGAAATGTTTGAAGCTACTGACTGAATGAAAGGAGCTGGCATCTCACTCTCTTTGAATCTTCTTTATCATGCTAGGATTAGCAGGAAAAAGCAAAAAATTTCAGAATTGCACCTTGCAATGTGGAGATATTACTGTTTGTGCATTTACAATATTCATTGATTTTTGCCATTGAAAAACGTTTTTCATATACCAGAAATGTTTGAAGCTACTGACTGAATGAAAGGAGCTGGCATCTCACTCTCTTTGAATCTTCTTTATCATGCTAGGATTAACAGGAAAAAGCTAAAAATTTCAGAATTGCACCGTGCAATGTGGAGATATTACTGTTTGTGCATTTACAATATTCATTGATTTTTGCCATTGAAAAACATGTTTTTCATATACCAGAAATGTTTGAAGCTACTGACTGAATGAAAGGAGCTGGCATCTCACTCTCTTTGAATCTTCTTTATGATGCTAGGATTAGCAGGAAAAAGCAAAAAATTTCAGAATTGCACCTTGCAATGTGGA
>NW_027371174.1:0-30013 GCF_046119375.1 Phyllobates terribilis | reverse complement strand
GTTTGTGCATTTACAATATTCATTGATTTTTGCCATTGAAAAACATGTTTTTCATATACCAGAAATGTTTGAAGCTACTGACTGAATGAAAGGAGCTGGCATCTCACTCTCTTTGAATCTTCTTTATCATGCTAGGATTAACAGGAAAAAGCTAAAAATTTCAGAATTGCACCGTGCAATGTGGAGATATTACTGTTTGTGCATTTACAATATTCATTGATTTTTGCCATTGAAAAACATGTTTTTCATATACCAGAAATGTTTGAAGCTACTGACTGAATGAAAGGAGCTGGCATCTCACTCTCTTTGAATCTTCTTTATCATGCTAGGATTAGCAGGAAAAAGCAAAAAATTTCAGAATTGCACCGTGCAATGTGGAGATATTACTGTTTGTGCATTTACAATATTCATTGATTTTTGCCATTGAAAAACGTCCAGAAATGTTTGTAGCTACTGACTGAATGAAAGGAGCTGGCATCTCACTCTCTTTGAATCTTCTTTATCATGCTAGGATTAACAGGAAAAAGCTAAAAATTTCAGAATTGCACCGTGCAATGTGGAGATATTACTGTTTGTGCATTTACAATATTCATTGATTTTTGCCATTGAAAAACATGTTTTTCATATACCAGAAATGTTTGAAGCTACTGACTGAATGAAAGGAGCTGGCATCTCACTCTCTTTGAATCTTCTTTATCATGCTAGGATTAGCAGGAAAAAGCAAAAAATTTCAGAATTGCACCGTGCAATGTGGAGATATTACTGTTTGTGCATTTACAATATTCATTGATTTTTGCCATTGAAAAACGTCCAGAAATGTTTGAAGCTACTGACTGAATGAAAGGAGCTGGCATCTCACTCTCTTTGAATCTTCTTTATCATGCTAGGATTAGCAGGAAAAAGCTAAAAATTTCAGAATTGCACCGTGCAATGTGGAGATATTACTGTTTGTGCATTTACAATATTCATTGATTTTTGCCATTGAAAAACGTCCAGAAATGTTTGAAGCTACTGACTGAATGAAAGGAGCTGGCATCTCACTCTCTTTGAATCTTCTTTATCATGCTAGGATTAACAGGAAAAAGCTAAAAATTTCAGAATTGCACCGTGCAATGTGGAGATATTACTGTTTGTGCATTTACAATATTCATTGATTTTTGCCATTGAAAAACATGTTTTTCATATACCAGAAATGTTTGAAGCTACTGACTGAATGAAAGGAGCTGGCATCTCACTCTCTTTGAATCTTCTTTATCATGCTAGGATTAGCAGGAAAAAGCAAAAAATTTCAGAATTGCACCGTGCAATGTGGAGATATTACTGTTTGTGCATTTACAATATTCATTGATTTTTGCCATTGAAAAACGTCCAGAAATGTTTGAAGCTACTGACTGAATGAAAGGAGCTGGCATCTCACTCTCTTTGAATCTTCTTTATCATGCTAGGATTAACAGGAAAAAGCTAAAAATTTCAGAATTGCACCGTGCAATGTGGAGATATTACTGTTTGTGCATTTACAATATTCATTGATTTTTGCCATTGAAAAACGTCCAGAAATGTTTGAAGCTACTGACTGAATGAAAGGAGCTGGCATCTCACTCTCTTTGAATCTTCTTTATCATGCTAGGATTAACAGGAAAAAGCTAAAAATTTCAGAATTGCACCGTGCAATGTGGAGATATTACTGTTTGTGCATTTACAATATTCATTGATTTTTGCCATTGAAAAACATGTTTTTCATATACCAGAAATGTTTGAAGCTACTGACTGAATGAAAGGAGCTGGCATCTCACTCTCTTTGAATCTTCTTTATCATGCTAGGATTAACAGGAAAAAGCTAAAAATTTCAGAATTGCACCGTGCAATGTGGAGATATTACTGTTTGTGCATTTACAATATTCATTGATTTTTGCCATTGAAAAACATGTTTTTCATATACCAGAAATGTTTGAAGCTACTGACTGAATGAAAGGAGCTGGCATCTCACTCTCTTTGAATCTTCTTTATCATGCTAGGATTAACAGGAAAAAGCTAAAAATTTCAGAATTGCACCGTGCAATGTGGAGATATTACTGTTTGTGCATTTACAATATTCATTGATTTTTGCCATTGAAAAACGTCCAGAAATGTTTGAAGTTACTGACTGAATGAAAGGAGCTGGCATCTCACTCTCTTTGAATCTTCTTTATCATGCTAGGATTAACAGGAAAAAGCTAAAAATTTCAGAATTGCACCGTGCAATGTGGAGATATTACTGTTTGTGCATTTACAATATTCATTGATTTTTGCCATTGAAAAACATGTTTTTCATATACCAGAAATGTTTGAAGCTACTGACTGAATGAAAGGAGCTGGCATCTCACTCTCTTTGAATCTTCTTTATCATGCTAGGATTAGCAGGAAAAAGCTAAAAATTTCAGAATTGCACCGTGCAATGTGGAGATATTACTGTTTGTGCATTTACAATATTCATTGATTTTTGCCATTGAAAAACGTCCAGAAATGTTTGAAGCTACTGACTGAATGAAAGGAGCTGGCATCTCACTCTCTTTGAATCTTCTTTATCATGCTAGGATTAACAGGAAAAAGCTAAAAATTTCAGAATTGCACCGTGCAATGTGGAGATATTACTGTTTGTGCATTTACAATATTCATTGATTTTTGCCATTGAAAAACATGTTTTTCATATACCAGAAATGTTTGAAGCTACTGACTGAATGAAAGGAGCTGGCATCTCACTCTCTTTGAATCTTCTTTATCATGCTAGGATTAACAGGAAAAAGCTAAAAATTTCAGAATTGCACCGTGCAATGTGGAGATATTACTGTTTGTGCATTTACAATATTCATTGATTTTTGCCATTGAAAAACGTCCAGAAATGTTTGAAGCTACTGACTGAATGAAAGGAGCTGGCATCTCACTCTCTTTGAATCTTCTTTATCATGCTAGGATTAACAGGAAAAAGCTAAAAATTTCAGAATTGCACCGTGCAATGTGGAGATATTACTGTTTGTGCATTTACAATATTCATTGATTTTTGCCATTGAAAAACATGTTTTTCATATACCAGAAATGTTTGAAGCTACTGACTGAATGAAAGGAGCTGGCATCTCACTCTCTTTGAATCTTCTTTATCATGCTAGGATTAACAGGAAAAAGCTAAAAATTTCAGAATTGCACCGTGCAATGTGGAGATATTACTGTTTGTGCATTTACAATATTCATTGATTTTTGCCATTGAAAAACGTCCAGAAATGTTTGAAGCTACTGACTGAATGAAAGGAGCTGGCATCTCACTCTCTTTGAATCTTCTTTATCATGCTAGGATTAACAGGAAAAAGCTAAAAATTTCAGAATTGCACCGTGCAATGTGGAGATATTACTGTTTGTGCATTTACAATATTCATTGATTTTTGCCATTGAAAAACATGTTTTTCATATACCAGAAATGTTTGAAGCTACTGACTGAATGAAAGGAGCTGGCATCTCACTCTCTTTGAATCTTCTTTATCATGCTAGGATTAGCAGGAAAAAGCTAAAAATTTCAGAATTGCACCGTGCAATGTGGAGATATTACTGTTTGTGCATTTACAATATTCATTGATTTTTGCCATTGAAAAACGTCCAGAAATGTTTGAAGCTACTGACTGAATGAAAGGAGCTGGCATCTCACTCTCTTTGAATCTTCTTTATCATGCTAGGATTAACAGGAAAAAGCTAAAAATTTCAGAATTGCACCGTGCAATGTGGAGATATTACTGTTTGTGCATTTACAATATTCATTGATTTTTGCCATTGAAAAACGTCCAGAAATGTTTGAAGCTACTGACTGAATGAAAGGAGCTCGCATCTCACTCTCTTTGAATCTTCTTTATCATGCTAGGATTAACAGGAAAAAGCTAAAAATTTCAGAATTGCACCGTGCAATGTGGAGATATTACTGTTTGTGCATTTACAATATTCATTGATTTTTGCCATTGAAAAACATGTTTTTCATATACCAGAAATGTTTGAAGCTACTGACTGAATGAAAGGAGCTGGCATCTCACTCTCTTTGAATCTTCTTTATCATGCTAGGATTAACAGGAAAAAGCTAAAAATTTCAGAATTGCACCGTGCAATGTGGAGATATTACTGTTTGTGCATTTACAATATTCATTGATTTTTGCCATTGAAAAACATGTTTTTCATATACCAGAAATGTTTGAAGCTACTGACTGAATGAAAGGAGCTGGCATCTCACTCTCTTTGAATCTTCTTTATCATGCTAGGATTAACAGGAAAAAGCAAAAAATTTCAGAATTGCACCGTGCAATGTGGAGATATTACTGTTTGTGCATTTACAATATTCATTGATTTTTGCCATTGAAAAACGTCCAGAAATGTTTGAAGCTACTGACTGAATGAAAGGAGCTGGCATCTCACTCTCTTTGAATCTTCTTTATCATGCTAGGATTAACAGGAAAAAGCTAAAAATTTCAGAATTGCACCGTGCAATGTGGAGATATTACTGTTTGTGCATTTACAATATTCATTGATTTTTGCCATTGAAAAACATGTTTTTCATATACCAGAAATGTTTGAAGCTACTGACTGAATGAAAGGAGCTGGCATCTCACTCTCTTTGAATCTTCTTTATCATGCTAGGATTAACAGGAAAAAGCTAAAAATTTCAGAATTGCACCGTGCAATGTGGAGATATTACTGTTTGTGCATTTACAATATTCATTGATTTTTGCCATTCAAAAACATGTTTTTCATATACCAGAAATGTTTGAAGCTACTGACTGAATGAAAGGAGCTGGCATCTCACTCTCTTTGAATCTTCTTTATCATGCTAGGATTAACAGGAAAAAGCTAAAAATTTCAGAATTGCACCGTGCAATGTGGAGATATTACTGTTTGTGCATTTACAATATTCATTGATTTTTGCCATTGAAAAACGTCCAGAAATGTTTGAAGCTACTGACTGAATGAAAGGAGCTGGCATCTCACTCTCTTTGAATCTTCTTTATCATGCTAGGATTAACAGGAAAAAGCTAAAAATTTCAGAATTGCACCGTGCAATGTGGAGATATTACTGTTTGTGCATTTACAATATTCATTGATTTTTGCCATTGAAAAACGTCCAGAAATGTTTGAAGCTACTGACTGAATGAAAGGAGCTGGCATCTCACTCTCTTTGAATCTTCTTTATCATGCTAGGATTAACAGGAAAAAGCTAAAAATTTCAGAATTGCACCGTGCAATGTGGAGATATTACTGTTTGTGCATTTACAATATTCATTGATTTTTGCCATTGAAAAACATGTTTTTCATATACCAGAAATGTTTGAAGCTACTGACTGAATGAAAGGAGCTGGCATCTCACTCTCTTTGAATCTTCTTTATCATGCTAGGATTAACAGGAAAAAGCTAAAAATTTCAGAATTGCACCGTGCAATGTGGAGATATTACTGTTTGTGCATTTACAATATTCATTGATTTTTGCCATTGAAAAACGTCCAGAAATGTTTGAAGCTACTGACTGAATGAAAGGAGCTGGCATCTCACTCTCTTTGAATCTTCTTTATCATGCTAGGATTAACAGGAAAAAGCTAAAAATTTCAGAATTGCACCGTGCAATGTGGAGATATTACTGTTTGTGCATTTACAATATTCATTGATTTTTGCCATTGAAAAACATGTTTTTCATATACCAGAAATGTTTGAAGCTACTGACTGAATGAAAGGAGCTGGCATCTCACTCTCTTTGAATCTTCTTTATCATGCTAGGATTAGCAGGAAAAAGCTAAAAATTTCAGAATTGCACCGTGCAATGTGGAGATATTACTGTTTGTGCATTTACAATATTCATTGATTTTTGCCATTGAAAAACGTCCAGAAATGTTTGAAGCTACTGACTGAATGAAAGGAGCTGGCATCTCACTCTCTTTGAATCTTCTTTATCATGCTAGGATTAACAGGAAAAAGCTAAAAATTTCAGAATTGCACCGTGCAATGTGGAGATATTACTGTTTGTGCATTTACAATATTCATTGATTTTTGCCATTGAAAAACGTCCAGAAATGTTTGAAGCTACTGACTGAATGAAAGGAGCTGGCATCTCACTCTCTTTGAATCTTCTTTATCATGCTAGGATTAACAGGAAAAAGCTAAAAATTTCAGAATTGCACCGTGCAATGTGGAGATATTACTGTTTGTGCATTTACAATATTCATTGATTTTTGCCATTGAAAAACATGTTTTTCATATACCAGAAATGTTTGAAGCTACTGACTGAATGAAAGGAGCTGGCATCTCACTCTCTTTGAATCTTCTTTATCATGCTAGGATTAACAGGAAAAAGCTAAAAATTTCAGAATTGCACCGTGCAATGTGGAGATATTACTGTTTGTGCATTTACAATATTCATTGATTTTTGCCATTGAAAAACATGTTTTTCATATACCAGAAATGTTTGAAGCTACTGACTGAATGAAAGGAGCTGGCATCTCACTCTCTTTGAATCTTCTTTATCATGCTAGGATTAACAGGAAAAAGCAAAAAATTTCAGAATTGCACCGTGCAATGTGGAGATATTACTGTTTGTGCATTTACAATATTCATTGATTTTTGCCATTGAAAAACGTCCAGAAATGTTTGAAGCTACTGACTGAATGAAAGGAGCTGGCATCTCACTCTCTTTGAATCTTCTTTATCATGCTAGGATTAACAGGAAAAAGCTAAAAATTTCAGAATTGCACCGTGCAATGTGGAGATATTACTGTTTGTGCATTTACAATATTCATTGATTTTTGCCATTGAAAAACATGTTTTTCATATACCAGAAATGTTTGAAGCTACTGACTGAATGAAAGGAGCTGGCATCTCACTCTCTTTGAATCTTCTTTATCATGCTAGGATTAACAGGAAAAAGCTAAAAATTTCAGAATTGCACCGTGCAATGTGGAGATATTACTGTTTGTGCATTTACAATATTCATTGATTTTTGCCATTCAAAAACATGTTTTTCATATACCAGAAATGTTTGAAGCTACTGACTGAATGAAAGGAGCTGGCATCTCACTCTCTTTGAATCTTCTTTATCATGCTAGGATTAACAGGAAAAAGCTAAAAATTTCAGAATTGCACCGTGCAATGTGGAGATATTACTGTTTGTGCATTTACAATATTCATTGATTTTTGCCATTGAAAAACGTCCAGAAATGTTTGAAGCTACTGACTGAATGAAAGGAGCTGGCATCTCACTCTCTTTGAATCTTCTTTATCATGCTAGGATTAACAGGAAAAAGCTAAAAATTTCAGAATTGCACCGTGCAATGTGGAGATATTACTGTTTGTGCATTTACAATATTCATTGATTTTTGCCATTGAAAAACGTCCAGAAATGTTTGAAGCTACTGACTGAATGAAAGGAGCTGGCATCTCACTCTCTTTGAATCTTCTTTATCATGCTAGGATTAACAGGAAAAAGCTAAAAATTTCAGAATTGCACCGTGCAATGTGGAGATATTACTGTTTGTGCATTTACAATATTCATTGATTTTTGCCATTGAAAAACGTCCAGAAATGTTTGAAGCTACTGACTGAATGAAAGGAGCTGGCATCTCACTCTCTTTGAATCTTCTTTATCATGCTAGGATTAACAGGAAAAAGCTAAAAATTTCAGAATTGCACCGTGCAATGTGGAGATATTACTGTTTGTGCATTTACAATATTCATTGATTTTTGCCATTGAAAAACATGTTTTTCATATACCAGAAATGTTTGAAGCTACTGACTGAATGAAAGGAGCTGGCATCTCACTCTCTTTGAATCTTCTTTATCATGCTAGGATTAGCAGGAAAAAGCAAAAAATTTCAGAATTGCACCGTGCAATGTGGAGATATTACTGTTTGTGCATTTACAATATTCATTGATTTTTGCCATTGAAAAACATGTTTTTCATATACCAGAAATGTTTGAAGCTACTGACTGAATGAAAGGAGCTGGCATCTCACTCTCTTTGAATCTTCTTTATCATGCTAGGATTAACAGGAAAAAGCTAAAAATTTCAGAATTGCACCGTGCAATGTGGAGATATTACTGTTTGTGCATTTACAATATTCATTGATTTTTGCCATTGAAAAACATGTTTTTCATATACCAGAAATGTTTGAAGCTACTGACTGAATGAAAGGAGCTGGCATCTCACTCTCTTTGAATCTTCTTTATCATGCTAGGATTAGCAGGAAAAAGCTAAAAATTTCAGAATTGCACCGTGCAATGTGGAGATATTACTGTTTGTGCATTTACAATATTCATTGATTTTTGCCATTGAAAAACATGTTTTTCATATACCAGAAATGTTTGAAGCTACTGACTGAATGAAAGGAGCTGGCATCTCACTCTCTTTGAATCTTCTTTATCATGCTAGGATTAACAGGAAAAAGCTAAAAATTTCAGAATTGCACCGTGCAATGTGGAGATATTACTGTTTGTGCATTTACAATATTCATTGATTTTTGCCATTGAAAAACATGTTTTTCATATACCAGAAATGTTTGAAGCTACTGACTGAATGAAAGGAGCTGGCATCTCACTCTCTTTGAATCTTCTTTATCATGCTAGGATTAACAGGAAAAAGCAAAAAATTTCAGAATTGCACCGTGCAATGTGGAGATATTACTGTTTGTGCATTTACAATATTCATTGATTTTTGCCATTGAAAAACGTCCAGAAATGTTTGAAGCTACTGACTGAATGAAAGGAGCTGGCATCTCACTCTCTTTGAATCTTCTTTATCATGCTAGGATTAACAGGAAAAAGCTAAAAATTTCAGAATTGCACCGTGCAATGTGGAGATATTACTGTTTGTGCATTTACAATATTCATTGATTTTTGCCATTGAAAAACATGTTTTTCATATACCAGAAATGTTTGAAGCTACTGACTGAATGAAAGGAGCTGGCATCTCACTCTCTTTGAATCTTCTTTATCATGCTAGGATTAACAGGAAAAAGCTAAAAATTTCAGAATTGCACCGTGCAATGTGGAGATATTACTGTTTGTGCATTTACAATATTCATTGATTTTTGCCATTCAAAAACATGTTTTTCATATACCAGAAATGTTTGAAGCTACTGACTGAATGAAAGGAGCTGGCATCTCACTCTCTTTGAATCTTCTTTATCATGCTAGGATTAACAGGAAAAAGCTAAAAATTTCAGAATTGCACCGTGCAATGTGGAGATATTACTGTTTGTGCATTTACAATATTCATTGATTTTTGCCATTGAAAAACGTCCAGAAATGTTTGAAGCTACTGACTGAATGAAAGGAGCTGGCATCTCACTCTCTTTGAATCTTCTTTATCATGCTAGGATTAACAGGAAAAAGCTAAAAATTTCAGAATTGCACCGTGCAATGTGGAGATATTACTGTTTGTGCATTTACAATATTCATTGATTTTTGCCATTGAAAAACGTCCAGAAATGTTTGAAGCTACTGACTGAATGAAAGGAGCTGGCATCTCACTCTCTTTGAATCTTCTTTATCATGCTAGGATTAACAGGAAAAAGCTAAAAATTTCAGAATTGCACCGTGCAATGTGGAGATATTACTGTTTGTGCATTTACAATATTCATTGATTTTTGCCATTGAAAAACATGTTTTTCATATACCAGAAATGTTTGAAGCTACTGACTGAATGAAAGGAGCTGGCATCTCACTCTCTTTGAATCTTCTTTATCATGCTAGGATTAACAGGAAAAAGCTAAAAATTTCAGAATTGCACCGTGCAATGTGGAGATATTACTGTTTGTGCATTTACAATATTCATTGATTTTTGCCATTGAAAAACGTCCAGAAATGTTTGAAGCTACTGACTGAATGAAAGGAGCTGGCATCTCACTCTCTTTGAATCTTCTTTATCATGCTAGGATTAACAGGAAAAAGCTAAAAATTTCAGAATTGCACCGTGCAATGTGGAGATATTACTGTTTGTGCATTTACAATATTCATTGATTTTTGCCATTGAAAAACATGTTTTTCATATACCAGAAATGTTTGAAGCTACTGACTGAATGAAAGGAGCTGGCATCTCACTCTCTTTGAATCTTCTTTATCATGCTAGGATTAGCAGGAAAAAGCTAAAAATTTCAGAATTGCACCGTGCAATGTGGAGATATTACTGTTTGTGCATTTACAATATTCATTGATTTTTGCCATTGAAAAACGTCCAGAAATGTTTGAAGCTACTGACTGAATGAAAGGAGCTGGCATCTCACTCTCTTTGAATCTTCTTTATCATGCTAGGATTAACAGGAAAAAGCTAAAAATTTCAGAATTGCACCGTGCAATGTGGAGATATTACTGTTTGTGCATTTACAATATTCATTGATTTTTGCCATTGAAAAACGTCCAGAAATGTTTGAAGCTACTGACTGAATGAAAGGAGCTGGCATCTCACTCTCTTTGAATCTTCTTTATCATGCTAGGATTAACAGGAAAAAGCTAAAAATTTCAGAATTGCACCGTGCAATGTGGAGATATTACTGTTTGTGCATTTACAATATTCATTGATTTTTGCCATTGAAAAACATGTTTTTCATATACCAGAAATGTTTGAAGCTACTGACTGAATGAAAGGAGCTGGCATCTCACTCTCTTTGAATCTTCTTTATCATGCTAGGATTAACAGGAAAAAGCTAAAAATTTCAGAATTGCACCGTGCAATGTGGAGATATTACTGTTTGTGCATTTACAATATTCATTGATTTTTGCCATTGAAAAACATGTTTTTCATATACCAGAAATGTTTGAAGCTACTGACTGAATGAAAGGAGCTGGCATCTCACTCTCTTTGAATCTTCTTTATCATGCTAGGATTAACAGGAAAAAGCAAAAAATTTCAGAATTGCACCGTGCAATGTGGAGATATTACTGTTTGTGCATTTACAATATTCATTGATTTTTGCCATTGAAAAACGTCCAGAAATGTTTGAAGCTACTGACTGAATGAAAGGAGCTGGCATCTCACTCTCTTTGAATCTTCTTTATCATGCTAGGATTAACAGGAAAAAGCTAAAAATTTCAGAATTGCACCGTGCAATGTGGAGATATTACTGTTTGTGCATTTACAATATTCATTGATTTTTGCCATTGAAAAACATGTTTTTCATATACCAGAAATGTTTGAAGCTACTGACTGAATGAAAGGAGCTGGCATCTCACTCTCTTTGAATCTTCTTTATCATGCTAGGATTAACAGGAAAAAGCTAAAAATTTCAGAATTGCACCGTGCAATGTGGAGATATTACTGTTTGTGCATTTACAATATTCATTGATTTTTGCCATTCAAAAACATGTTTTTCATATACCAGAAATGTTTGAAGCTACTGACTGAATGAAAGGAGCTGGCATCTCACTCTCTTTGAATCTTCTTTATCATGCTAGGATTAACAGGAAAAAGCTAAAAATTTCAGAATTGCACCGTGCAATGTGGAGATATTACTGTTTGTGCATTTACAATATTCATTGATTTTTGCCATTGAAAAACGTCCAGAAATGTTTGAAGCTACTGACTGAATGAAAGGAGCTGGCATCTCACTCTCTTTGAATCTTCTTTATCATGCTAGGATTAACAGGAAAAAGCTAAAAATTTCAGAATTGCACCGTGCAATGTGGAGATATTACTGTTTGTGCATTTACAATATTCATTGATTTTTGCCATTGAAAAACGTCCAGAAATGTTTGAAGCTACTGACTGAATGAAAGGAGCTGGCATCTCACTCTCTTTGAATCTTCTTTATCATGCTAGGATTAACAGGAAAAAGCTAAAAATTTCAGAATTGCACCGTGCAATGTGGAGATATTACTGTTTGTGCATTTACAATATTCATTGATTTTTGCCATTGAAAAACGTCCAGAAATGTTTGAAGCTACTGACTGAATGAAAGGAGCTGGCATCTCACTCTCTTTGAATCTTCTTTATCATGCTAGGATTAACAGGAAAAAGCTAAAAATTTCAGAATTGCACCGTGCAATGTGGAGATATTACTGTTTGTGCATTTACAATATTCATTGATTTTTGCCATTGAAAAACATGTTTTTCATATACCAGAAATGTTTGAAGCTACTGACTGAATGAAAGGAGCTGGCATCTCACTCTCTTTGAATCTTCTTTATCATGCTAGGATTAGCAGGAAAAAGCAAAAAATTTCAGAATTGCACCGTGCAATGTGGAGATATTACTGTTTGTGCATTTACAATATTCATTGATTTTTGCCATTGAAAAACATGTTTTTCATATACCAGAAATGTTTGAAGCTACTGACTGAATGAAAGGAGCTGGCATCTCACTCTCTTTGAATCTTCTTTATCATGCTAGGATTAACAGGAAAAAGCTAAAAATTTCAGAATTGCACCGTGCAATGTGGAGATATTACTGTTTGTGCATTTACAATATTCATTGATTTTTGCCATTGAAAAACATGTTTTTCATATACCAGAAATGTTTGAAGCTACTGACTGAATGAAAGGAGCTGGCATCTCACTCTCTTTGAATCTTCTTTATCATGCTAGGATTAGCAGGAAAAAGCTAAAAATTTCAGAATTGCACCGTGCAATGTGGAGATATTACTGTTTGTGCATTTACAATATTCATTGATTTTTGCCATTGAAAAACGTCCAGAAATGTTTGAAGCTACTGACTGAATGAAAGGAGCTGGCATCTCACTCTCTTTGAATCTTCTTTATCATGCTAGGATTAGCAGGAAAAAGCAAAAAATTTCAGAATTGCACCGTGCAATGTGGAGATATTACTGTTTGTGCATTTACAATATTCATTGATTTTTGCCATTGAAAAACATGTTTTTCATATACCAGAAATGTTTGAAGCTACTGACTGAATGAAAGGAGCTGGCATCTCACTCTCTTTGAATCTTCTTTATCATGCTAGGATTAGCAGGAAAAAGCAAAAAATTTCAGAATTGCACCGTGCAATGTGGAGATATTACTGTTTGTGCATTTACAATATTCATTGATTTTTGCCATTGAAAAACGTCCAGAAATGTTTGAAGCTACTGACTGAATGAAAGGAGCTGGCATCTCACTCTCTTTGAATCTTCTTTATCATGCTAGGATTAACAGGAAAAAGCTAAAAATTTCAGAATTGCACCGTGCAATGTGGAGATATTACTGTTTGTGCATTTACAATATTCATTGATTTTTGCCATTGAAAAACATGTTTTTCATATACCAGAAATGTTTGAAGCTACTGACTGAATGAAAGGAGCGGGCATCTCACTCTCTTTGAATCTTCTTTATCATGCTAGGATTAACAGGAAAAAGCTAAAAATTTCAGAATTGCACCGTGCAATGTGGAGATATTACTGTTTGTGCATTTACAATATTCATTGATTTTTGCCATTGAAAAACGTCCAGAAATGTTTGAAGCTACTGACTGAATGAAAGGAGCTGGCATCTCACTCTCTTTGAATCTTCTTTATCATGCTAGGATTAACAGGAAAAAGCTAAAAATTTCAGAATTGCACCGTGCAATGTGGAGATATTACTGTTTGTGCATTTACAATATTCATTGATTTTTGCCATTGAAAAACGTCCAGAAATGTTTGAAGCTACTGACTGAATGAAAGGAGCTGGCATCTCACTCTCTTTGAATCTTCTTTATCATGCTAGGATTAACAGGAAAAAGCTAAAAATTTCAGAATTGCACCGTGCAATGTGGAGATATTACTGTTTGTGCATTTACAATATTCATTGATTTTTGCCATTGAAAAACATGTTTTTCATATACCAGAAATGTTTGAAGCTACTGACTGAATGAAAGGAGCTGGCATCTCACTCTCTTTGAATCTTCTTTATCATGCTAGGATTAACAGGAAAAAGCTAAAAATTTCAGAATTGCACCGTGCAATGTGGAGATATTACTGTTTGTGCATTTACAATATTCATTGATTTTTGCCATTGAAAAACATGTTTTTCATATACCAGAAATGTTTGAAGCTACTGACTGAATGAAAGGAGCTGGCATCTCACTCTCTTTGAATCTTCTTTATCATGCTAGGATTAACAGGAAAAAGCAAAAAATTTCAGAATTGCACCGTGCAATGTGGAGATATTACTGTTTGTGCATTTACAATATTCATTGATTTTTGCCATTGAAAAACGTCCAGAAATGTTTGAAGCTACTGACTGAATGAAAGGAGCTGGCATCTCACTCTCTTTGAATCTTCTTTATCATGCTAGGATTAACAGGAAAAAGCTAAAAATTTCAGAATTGCACCGTGCAATGTGGAGATATTACTGTTTGTGCATTTACAATATTCATTGATTTTTGCCATTGAAAAACATGTTTTTCATATACCAGAAATGTTTGAAGCTACTGACTGAATGAAAGGAGCTGGCATCTCACTCTCTTTGAATCTTCTTTATCATGCTAGGATTAACAGGAAAAAGCTAAAAATTTCAGAATTGCACCGTGCAATGTGGAGATATTACTGTTTGTGCATTTACAATATTCATTGATTTTTGCCATTCAAAAACATGTTTTTCATATACCAGAAATGTTTGAAGCTACTGACTGAATGAAAGGAGCTGGCATCTCACTCTCTTTGAATCTTCTTTATCATGCTAGGATTAACAGGAAAAAGCTAAAAATTTCAGAATTGCACCGTGCAATGTGGAGATATTACTGTTTGTGCATTTACAATATTCATTGATTTTTGCCATTGAAAAACGTCCAGAAATGTTTGAAGCTACTGACTGAATGAAAGGAGCTGGCATCTCACTCTCTTTGAATCTTCTTTATCATGCTAGGATTAACAGGAAAAAGCTAAAAATTTCAGAATTGCACCGTGCAATGTGGAGATATTACTGTTTGTGCATTTACAATATTCATTGATTTTTGCCATTGAAAAACGTCCAGAAATGTTTGAAGCTACTGACTGAATGAAAGGAGCTGGCATCTCACTCTCTTTGAATCTTCTTTATCATGCTAGGATTAACAGGAAAAAGCTAAAAATTTCAGAATTGCACCGTGCAATGTGGAGATATTACTGTTTGTGCATTTACAATATTCATTGATTTTTGCCATTGAAAAACGTCCAGAAATGTTTGAAGCTACTGACTGAATGAAAGGAGCTGGCATCTCACTCTCTTTGAATCTTCTTTATCATGCTAGGATTAACAGGAAAAAGCTAAAAATTTCAGAATTGCACCGTGCAATGTGGAGATATTACTGTTTGTGCATTTACAATATTCATTGATTTTTGCCATTGAAAAACATGTTTTTCATATACCAGAAATGTTTGAAGCTACTGACTGAATGAAAGGAGCTGGCATCTCACTCTCTTTGAATCTTCTTTATCATGCTAGGATTAGCAGGAAAAAGCAAAAAATTTCAGAATTGCACCGTGCAATGTGGAGATATTACTGTTTGTGCATTTACAATATTCATTGATTTTTGCCATTGAAAAACATGTTTTTCATATACCAGAAATGTTTGAAGCTACTGACTGAATGAAAGGAGCTGGCATCTCACTCTCTTTGAATCTTCTTTATCATGCTAGGATTAACAGGAAAAAGCTAAAAATTTCAGAATTGCACCGTGCAATGTGGAGATATTACTGTTTGTGCATTTACAATATTCATTGATTTTTGCCATTGAAAAACATGTTTTTCATATACCAGAAATGTTTGAAGCTACTGACTGAATGAAAGGAGCTGGCATCTCACTCTCTTTGAATCTTCTTTATCATGCTAGGATTAGCAGGAAAAAGCTAAAAATTTCAGAATTGCACCGTGCAATGTGGAGATATTACTGTTTGTGCATTTACAATATTCATTGATTTTTGCCATTGAAAAACGTCCAGAAATGTTTGAAGCTACTGACTGAATGAAAGGAGCTGGCATCTCACTCTCTTTGAATCTTCTTTATCATGCTAGGATTAGCAGGAAAAAGCAAAAAATTTCAGAATTGCACCGTGCAATGTGGAGATATTACTGTTTGTGCATTTACAATATTCATTGATTTTTGCCATTGAAAAACATGTTTTTCATATACCAGAAATGTTTGAAGCTACTGACTGAATGAAAGGAGCTGGCATCTCACTCTCTTTGAATCTTCTTTATCATGCTAGGATTAGCAGGAAAAAGCAAAAAATTTCAGAATTGCACCGTGCAATGTGGAGATATTACTGTTTGTGCATTTACAATATTCATTGATTTTTGCCATTGAAAAACGTCCAGAAATGTTTGAAGCTACTGACTGAATGAAAGGAGCTGGCATCTCACTCTCTTTGAATCTTCTTTATCATGCTAGGATTAACAGGAAAAAGCTAAAAATTTCAGAATTGCACCGTGCAATGTGGAGATATTACTGTTTGTGCATTTACAATATTCATTGATTTTTGCCATTGAAAAACATGTTTTTCATATACCAGAAATGTTTGAAGCTACTGACTGAATGAAAGGAGCGGGCATCTCACTCTCTTTGAATCTTCTTTATCATGCTAGGATTAACAGGAAAAAGCTAAAAATTTCAGAATTGCACCGTGCAATGTGGAGATATTACTGTTTGTGCATTTACAATATTCATTGATTTTTGCCATTGAAAAACATGTTTTTCATATACCAGAAATGTTTGAAGCTACTGACTGAATGAAAGGAGCTGGCATCTCACTCTCTTTGAATCTTCTTTATCATGCTAGGATTAACAGGAAAAAGCTAAAAATTTCAGAATTGCACCGTGCAATGTGGAGATATTACTGTTTGTGCATTTACAATATTCATTGATTTTTGCCATTGAAAAACATGTTTTTCATATACCAGAAATGTTTGAAGCTACTGACTGAATGAAAGGAGCTGGCATCTCACTCTCTTTGAATCTTCTTTATCATGCTAGGATTAACAGGAAAAAGCTAAAAATTTCAGAATTGCACCGTGCAATGTGGAGATATTACTGTTTGTGCATTTACAATATTCATTGATTTTTGCCATTGAAAAACATGTTTTTCATATACCAGAAATGTTTGAAGCTACTGACTGAATGAAAGGAGCTGGCATCTCACTCTCTTTGAATCTTCTTTATCATGCTAGGATTAACAGGAAAAAGCTAAAAATTTCAGAATTGCACCGTGCAATGTGGAGATATTACTGTTTGTGCATTTACAATATTCATTGATTTTTGCCATTGAAAAACGTCCAGAAATGTTTGAAGCTACTGACTGAATGAAAGGAGCTGGCATCTCACTCTCTTTGGATCTTCTTTATCATGCTAGGATTAGCAGGAAAAAGCAAAAAATTTCAGAATTGCACCGTGCAATGTGGAGATATTACTGTTTGTGCATTTACAATATTCATTGATTTTTGCCATTGAAAAACATGTTTTTCAAATACCAGAAATGTTTGAAGCTACTGACTGAATGAAAGGAGCTGGCATCTCACTCTCTTTGAATCTTCTTTATCATGCTAGGATTAACAGGAAAAAGCTAAAAATTTCAGAATTGCACCGTGCAATGTGGAGATATTACTGTTTGTGCATTTACAATATTCATTGATTTTTGCCATTGAAAAACATGTTTTTCATATACCAGAAATGTTTGAAGCTACTGACTGAATGAAAGGAGCTGGCATCTCACTCTCTTTGAATCTTCTTTATCATGCTAGGATTAACAGGAAAAAGCTAAAAATTTCAGAATTGCACCGTGCAATGTGGAGATATTACTGTTTGTGCATTTACAATATTCATTGATTTTTGCCATTGAAAAACATGTTTTTCATATACCAGAAATGTTTGAAGCTACTGACTGAATGAAAGGAGCTGGCATCTCACTCTCTTTGAATCTTCTTTATCATGCTAGGATTAACAGGAAAAAGCTAAAAATTTCAGAATTGCACCGTGCAATGTGGAGATATTACTGTTTGTGCATTTACAATATTCATTGATTTTTGCCATTGAAAAACGTCCAGAAATGTTTGAAGCTACTGACTGAATGAAAGGAGCTGGCATCTCACTCTCTTTGAATCTTCTTTATCATGCTAGGATTAACAGGAAAAAGCAAAAAATTTCAGAATTGCACCGTGCAATGTGGAGATATTACTGTTTGTGCATTTACAATATTCATTGATTTTTGCCATTGAAAAACATGTTTTTCATATACCAGAAATGTTTGAAGCTACTGACTGAATGAAAGGAGCTGGCATCTCACTCTCTTTGAATCTTCTTTATCATGCTAGGATTAGCAGGAAAAAGCTAAAAATTTCAGAATTGCACCGTGCAATGTGGAGATATTACTGTTTGTGCATTTACAATATTCATAGATTTTTGCCATTGAAAAACGTCCAGAAATGTTTGAAGCTACTGACTGAATGAAAGGAGCTGGCATCTCACTCTCTTTGAATCTTCTTTATCATGCTAGGATTAACAGGAAAAAGCAAAAAATTTCAGAATTGCACCGTGCAATGTGGAGATATTACTGTTTGTGCATTTACAATATTCATTGATTTTTGCCATTGAAAAACATGTTTTTCATATACCAGAAATGTTTGAAGCTACTGACTGAATGAAAGGAGCTGGCATCTCACTCTCTTTGAATCTTCTTTATCATGCTAGGATTAACAGGAAAAAGCAAAAAATTTCAGAATTGCACCGTGCAATGTGGAGATATTACTGTTTGTGCATTTACAATATTCATTGATTTTTGCCATTGAAAAACGTCCAGAAATGTTTGAAGCTACTGACTGAATGAAAGGAGCTGGCATCTCACTCTCTTTGAATCTTCTTTATCATGCTAGGATTAACAGGAAAAAGCTAAAAATTTCAGAATTGCACCGTGCAATGTGGAGATATTACTGTTTGTGCATTTACAATATTCATTGATTTTTGCCATTGAAAAACATGTTTTTCATATACCAGAAATGTTTGAAGCTACTGACTGAATGAAAGGAGCTGGCATCTCACTCTCTTTGAATCTTCTTTATCATGCTAGGATTAACAGGAAAAAGCTAAAAATTTCAGAATTGCACCGTGCAATGTGGAGATATTACTGTTTGTGCATTTACAATATTCATTGATTTTTGCCATTGAAAAACATGTTTTTCATATACCAGAAATGTTTGAAGCTACTGACTGAATGAAAGGAGCTGGCATCTCACTCTCTTTGAATCTTCTTTATCATGCTAGGATTAACAGGAAAAAGCTAAAAATTTCAGAATTGCACCGTGCAATGTGGAGATATTACTGTTTGTGCATTTACAATATTCATTGATTTTTGCCATTGAAAAACATGTTTTTCATATACCAGAAATGTTTGAAGCTACTGACTGAATGAAAGGAGCTGGCATCTCACTCTCTTTGAATCTTCTTTATCATGCTAGGATTAACAGGAAAAAGCTAAAAATTTCAGAATTGCACCGTGCAATGTGGAGATATTACTGTTTGTGCATTTACAATATTCATTGATTTTTGCCGTTGAAAAACATGTTTTTCATATACCAGAAATGTTTGAAGCTACTGACTGAATGAAAGGAGCTGGCATCTCACTCTCTTTGAATCTTCTTTATCATGCTAGGATTAGCAGGAAAAAGCTAAAAATTTCAGAATTGCACCGTGCAATGTGGAGATATTACTGTTTGTGCATTTACAATATTCATTGATTTTTGCCATTGAAAAACGTCCAGAAATGTTTGAAGCTACTGACTGAATGAAAGGAGCTGGCATCTCACTCTCTTTGAATCTTCTTTATCATGCTAGGATTAGCAGGAAAAAGCAAAAAATTTCAGAATTGCACCGTGCAATGTGGAGATATTACTGTTTGTGCATTTACAATATTCATTGATTTTTGCCATTGAAAAACGTCCAGAAATGTTTGAAGCTACTGACTGAATGAAAGGAGCTGGCATCTCACTCTCTTTGAATCTTCTTTATCATGCTAGGATTAACAGGAAAAAGCTAAAAATTTCAGAATTGCACCGTGCAATGTGGAGATATTACTGTTTGTGCATTTACAATATTCATTGATTTTTGCCATTGAAAAACATGTTTTTCATATACCAGAAATGTTTGAAGCTACTGACTGAATGAAAGGAGCTGGCATCTCACTCTCTTTGAATCTTCTTTATCATGCTAGGATTAACAGGAAAAAGCTAAAAATTTCAGAATTGCACCGTGCAATGTGGAGATATTACTGTTTGTGCATTTACAATATTCATTGATTTTTGCCATTGAAAAACATGTTTTTCATATACCAGAAATGTTTGAAGCTACTGACTGAATGAAAGGAGCGGGCATCTCACTCTCTTTGAATCTTCTTTATCATGCTAGGATTAACAGGAAAAAGCTAAAAATTTCAGAATTGCACCGTGCAATGTGGAGATATTACTGTTTGTGCATTTACAATATTCATTGATTTTTGCCATTGAAAAACATGTTTTTCATATACCAGAAATGTTTGAAGCTACTGACTGAATGAAAGGAGCTGGCATCTCACTCTCTTTGAATCTTCTTTATCATGCTAGGATTAACAGGAAAAAGCTAAAAATTTCAGAATTGCACCGTGCAATGTGGAGATATTACTGTTTGTGCATTTACAATATTCATTGATTTTTGCCATTGAAAAACATGTTTTTCATATACCAGAAATGTTTGAAGCTACTGACTGAATGAAAGGAGCTGGCATCTCACTCTCTTTGAATCTTCTTTATCATGCTAGGATTAACAGGAAAAAGCTAAAAATTTCAGAATTGCACCGTGCAATGTGGAGATATTACTGTTTGTGCATTTACAATATTCATTGATTTTTGCCATTGAAAAACATGTTTTTCATATACCAGAAATGTTTGAAGCTACTGACTGAATGAAAGGAGCTGGCATCTCACTCTCTTTGAATCTTCTTTATCATGCTAGGATTAACAGGAAAAAGCTAAAAATTTCAGAATTGCACCGTGCAATGTGGAGATATTACTGTTTGTGCATTTACAATATTCATTGATTTTTGCCATTGAAAAACATGTTTTTCATATACCAGAAATGTTTGAAGCTACTGACTGAATGAAAGGAGCTGGCATCTCACTCTCTTTGAATCTTCTTTATCATGCTAGGATTAACAGGAAAAAGCTAAAAATTTCAGAATTGCACCGTGCAATGTGGAGATATTACTGTTTGTGCATTTACAATATTCATTGATTTTTGCCATTGAAAAACGTCCAGAAATGTTTGAAGCTACTGACTGAATGAAAGGAGCTGGCATCTCACTCTCTTTGAATCTTCTTTATCATGCTAGGATTAACAGGAAAAAGCAAAAAATTTCAGAATTGCACCGTGCAATGTGGAGATATTACTGTTTGTGCATTTACAATATTCATTGATTTTTGCCATTGAAAAACATGTTTTTCATATACCAGAAATGTTTGAAGCTACTGACTGAATGAAAGGAGCTGGCATCTCACTCTCTTTGAATCTTCTTTATCATGCTAGGATTAGCAGGAAAAAGCTAAAAATTTCAGAATTGCACCGTGCAATGTGGAGATATTACTGTTTGTGCATTTACAATATTCATAGATTTTTGCCATTGAAAAACGTCCAGAAATGTTTGAAGCTACTGACTGAATGAAAGGAGCTGGCATCTCACTCTCTTTGAATCTTCTTTATCATGCTAGGATTAACAGGAAAAAGCAAAAAATTTCAGAATTGCACCGTGCAATGTGGAGATATTACTGTTTGTGCATTTACAATATTCATTGATTTTTGCCATTGAAAAACATGTTTTTCATATACCAGAAATGTTTGAAGCTACTGACTGAATGAAAGGAGCTGGCATCTCACTCTCTTTGAATCTTCTTTATCATGCTAGGATTAACAGGAAAAAGCAAAAAATTTCAGAATTGCACCGTGCAATGTGGAGATATTACTGTTTGTGCATTTACAATATTCATTGATTTTTGCCATTGAAAAACGTCCCAGAAATGTTTGAAGCTACTGACTGAATGAAAGGAGCTGGCATCTCACTCTCTTTGAATCTTCTTTATCATGCTAGGATTAACAGGAAAAAGCTAAAAATTTCAGAATTGCACCGTGCAATGTGGAGATATTACTGTTTGTGCATTTACAATATTCATTGATTTTTGCCATTGAAAAACATCTTTTTCATATACCAGAAATGTTTGAAGCTACTGACTGAATGAAAGGAGCTGGCATCTCACTCTCTTTGAATCTTCTTTATCATGCTAGGATTAACAGGAAAAAGCTAAAAATTTCAGAATTGCACCGTGCAATGTGGAGATATTACTGTTTGTGCATTTACAATATTCATTGATTTTTGCCATTGAAAAACATGTTTTTCATATACCAGAAATGTTTGAAGCTACTGACTGAATGAAAGGAGCTGGCATCTCACTCTCTTTGAATCTTCTTTATCATGCTAGGATTAACAGGAAAAAGCTAAAAATTTCAGAATTGCACCGTGCAATGTGGAGATATTACTGTTTGTGCATTTACAATATTCATTGATTTTTGCCATTGAAAAACATGTTTTTCATATACCAGAAATGTTTGAAGCTACTGACTGAATGAAAGGAGCTGGCATCTCACTCTCTTTGAATCTTCTTTATCATGCTAGGATTAACAGGAAAAAGCTAAAAATTTCAGAATTGCACCGTGCAATGTGGAGATATTACTGTTTGTGCATTTACAATATTCATTGATTTTTGCCATTGAAAAACATGTTTTTCATATACCAGAAATGTTTGAAGCTACTGACTGAATGAAAGGAGCTGGCATCTCACTCTCTTTGAATCTTCTTTATCATGCTAGGATTAGCAGGAAAAAGCTAAAAATTTCAGAATTGCACCGTGCAATGTGGAGATATTACTGTTTGTGCATTTACAATATTCATTGATTTTTGCCATTGAAAAACGTCCAGAAATGTTTGAAGCTACTGACTGAATGAAAGGAGCTGGCATCTCACTCTCTTTGAATCTTCTTTATCATGCTAGGATTAGCAGGAAAAAGCAAAAAATTTCAGAATTGCACCGTGCAATGTGGAGATATTACTGTTTGTGCATTTACAATATTCATTGATTTTTGCCATTGAAAAACGTCCAGAAATGTTTGAAGCTACTGACTGAATGAAAGGAGCTGGCATCTCACTCTCTTTGAATCTTCTTTATCATGCTAGGATTAACAGGAAAAAGCTAAAAATTTCAGAATTGCACCGTGCAATGTGGAGATATTACTGTTTGTGCATTTACAATATTCATTGATTTTTGCCATTGAAAAACATGTTTTTCATATACCAGAAATGTTTGAAGCTACTGACTGAATGAAAGGAGCTGGCATCTCACTCTCTTTGAATCTTCTTTATCATGCTAGGATTAACAGGAAAAAGCTAAAAATTTCAGAATTGCACCGTGCAATGTGGAGATATTACTGTTTGTGCATTTACAATATTCATTGATTTTTGCCATTGAAAAACATGTTTTTCATATACCAGAAATGTTTGAAGCTACTGACTGAATGAAAGGAGCTGGCATCTCACTCTCTTTGAATCTTCTTTATCATGCTAGGATTAACAGGAAAAAGCTAAAAATTTCAGAATTGCACCGTGCAATGTGGAGATATTACTGTTTGTGCATTTACAATATTCATTGATTTTTGCCATTGAAAAACGTCCAGAAATGTTTGAAGCTACTGACTGAATGAAAGGAGCTGGCATCTCACTCTGAATCTTCTTTATCATGCTAGGATTAGCAGGAAAAAGCAAAAAATTTCAGAATTGCACCGTGCAATGTGGAGATATTACTGTTTGTGCATTTACAATATTCATTGATTTTTGCCATTGAAAAACGTCCAGAAATGTTTGAAGCTACTGACTGAATGAAAGGAGCTGGCATCTCACTCTCTTTGAATCTTCTTTATCATGCTAGGATTAGCAGGAAAAAGCAAAAAATTTCAGAATTGCACCGTGCAATGTGGAGATATTACTGTTT
This sequence comes from Phyllobates terribilis, assembly GCF_046119375.1. Classification (NCBI taxonomy): domain Eukaryota; kingdom Metazoa; phylum Chordata; class Amphibia; order Anura; family Dendrobatidae; genus Phyllobates; species Phyllobates terribilis. The sequence goes on along the minus strand of NW_027371174.1, from coordinate 6,022 downwards.
GTGCATTTACAATATTCATTGATTTTTGCCATTGAAAAACGTCCAGAAATGTTTGAAGCTACTGACTGAATGAAAGGAGCTGGCATCTCACTCTCTTTGAATCTTCTTTATCATGCTAGGATTAACAGGAAAAAGCTAAAAATTTCAGAATTGCACCGTGCAATGTGGAGATATTACTGTTTGTGCATTTACAATATTCATTGATTTTTGCCATTGAAAAACATGTTTTTCATATACCAGAAATGTTTGAAGCTACTGACTGAATGAAAGGAGCTGGCATCTCACTCTCTTTGAATCTTCTTTATCATGCTAGGATTAACAGGAAAAAGCTAAAAATTTCAGAATTGCACCGTGCAATGTGGAGATATTACTGTTTGTGCATTTACAATATTCATTGATTTTTGCCATTGAAAAACGTCCAGAAATGTTTGAAGCTACTGACTGAATGAAAGGAGCTGGCATCTCACTCTCTTTGAATCTTCTTTATCATGCTAGGATTAACAGGAAAAAGCTAAAAATTTCAGAATTGCACCGTGCAATGTGGAGATATTACTGTTTGTGCATTTACAATATTCATTGATTTTTGCCATTGAAAAACGTCCAGAAATGTTTGAAGCTACTGACTGAATGAAAGGAGCTGGCATCTCACTCTCTTTGAATCTTCTTTATCATGCTAGGATTAACAGGAAAAAGCTAAAAATTTCAGAATTGCACCGTGCAATGTGGAGATATTACTGTTTGTGCATTTACAATATTCATTGATTTTTGCCATTGAAAAACATGTTTTTCATATACCAGAAATGTTTGAAGCTACTGACTGAATGAAAGGAGCTGGCATCTCACTCTCTTTGAATCTTCTTTATCATGCTAGGATTAGCAGGAAAAAGCAAAAAATTTCAGAATTGCACCGTGCAATGTGGAGATATTACTGTTTGTGCATTTACAATATTCATTGATTTTTGCCATTGAAAAACGTCCAGAAATGTTTGAAGCTACTGACTGAATGAAAGGAGCTGGCATCTCACTCTCTTTGAATCTTCTTTATCATGCTAGGATTAACAGGAAAAAGCTAAAAATTTCAGAATTGCACCGTGCAATGTGGAGATATTACTGTTTGTGCATTTACAATATTCATTGATTTTTGCCATTGAAAAACATGTTTTTCATATACCAGAAATGTTTGAAGCTACTGACTGAATGAAAGGAGCTGGCATCTCACTCTCTTTGAATCTTCTTTATCATGCTAGGATTAACAGGAAAAAGCTAAAAATTTCAGAATTGCACCGTGCAATGTGGAGATATTACTGTTTGTGCATTTACAATATTCATTGATTTTTGCCATTGAAAAACGTCCAGAAATGTTTGAAGCTACTGACTGAATGAAAGGAGCTGGCATCTCACTCTCTTTGAATCTTCTTTATCATGCTAGGATTAACAGGAAAAAGCTAAAAATTTCAGAATTGCACCGTGCAATGTGGAGATATTACTGTTTGTGCATTTACAATATTCATTGATTTTTGCCATTGAAAAACATGTTTTTCATATACCAGAAATGTTTGAAGCTACTGACTGAATGAAAGGAGCTGGCATCTCACTCTCTTTGAATCTTCTTTATCATGCTAGGATTAGCAGGAAAAAGCAAAAAATTTCAGAATTGCACCGTGCAATGTGGAGATATTACTGTTTGTGCATTTACAATATTCATTGATTTTTGCCATTGAAAAACGTCCAGAAATGTTTGAAGCTACTGACTGAATGAAAGGAGCTGGCATCTCACTCTCTTTGAATCTTCTTTATCATGCTAGGATTAACAGGAAAAAGCTAAAAATTTCAGAATTGCACCGTGCAATGTGGAGATATTACTGTTTGTGCATTTACAATATTCATTGATTTTTGCCATTGAAAAACATGTTTTTCATATACCAGAAATGTTTGAAGCTACTGACTGAATGAAAGGAGCTGGCATCTCACTCTCTTTGAATCTTCTTTATCATGCTAGGATTAACAGGAAAAAGCTAAAAATTTCAGAATTGCACCGTGCAATGTGGAGATATTACTGTTTGTGCATTTACAATATTCATTGATTTTTGCCATTGAAAAACATGTTTTTCATATACCAGAAATGTTTGAAGCTACTGACTGAATGAAAGGAGCTGGCATCTCACTCTCTTTGAATCTTCTTTATCATGCTAGGATTAACAGGAAAAAGCTAAAAATTTCAGAATTGCACCGTGCAATGTGGAGATATTACTGTTTGTGCATTTACAATATTCATTGATTTTTGCCATTGAAAAACGTCCAGAAATGTTTGAAGCTACTGACTGAATGAAAGGAGCTGGCATCTCACTCTCTTTGAATCTTCTTTATCATGCTAGGATTAGCAGGAAAAAGCAAAAAATTTCAGAATTGCACCGTGCAATGTGGAGATATTACTGTTTGTGCATTTACAATATTCATTGATTTTTGCCATTGAAAAACGTCCAGAAATGTTTGAAGCTACTGACTGAATGAAAGGAGCTGGCATCTCACTCTCTTTGAATCTTCTTTATCATGCTAGGATTAGCAGGAAAAAGCAAAAAATTTCAGAATTGCACCGTGCAATGTGGAGATATTACTGTTTGTGCATTTACAATATTCATTGATTTTTGCCATTGAAAAACGTCCAGAAATGTTTGAAGCTACTGACTGAATGAAAGGAGCTGGCATCTCACTCTCTTTGAATCTTCTTTATCATGCTAGGATTAACAGGAAAAAGCTAAAAATTTCAGAATTGCACCGTGCAATGTGGAGATATTACTGTTTGTGCATTTACAATATTCATTGATTTTTTCATTGAAAAACATGTTTTTCATATACCAGAAATGTTTGAAGCTACTGACTGAATGAAAGGAGCTGGCATCTCACTCTCTTTGAATCTTCTTTATCATGCTAGGATTAACAGGAAAAAGCTAAAAATTTCAGAATTGCACCGTGCAATGTGGAGATATTACTGTTTGTGCATTTACAATATTCATTGATTTTTGCCATTGAAAAACGTCCAGAAATGTTTGAAGCTACTGACTGAATGAAAGGAGCTGGCATCTCACTCTCTTTGAATCTTCTTTATCATGCTAGGATTAACAGGAAAAAGCTAAAAATTTCAGAATTGCACCGTGCAATGTGGAGATATTACTGTTTGTGCATTTACAATATTCATTGATTTTTGCCATTGAAAAACGTCCAGAAATGTTTGAAGCTACTGACTGAATGAAAGGAGCTGGCATCTCACTCTCTTTGAATCTTCTTTATCATGCTAGGATTAACAGGAAAAAGCTAAAAATTTCAGAATTGCACCGTGCAATGTGGAGATATTACTGTTTGTGCATTTACAATATTCATTGATTTTTGCCATTGAAAAACATGTTTTTCATATACCAGAATTGTTTGAAGCTACTGACTGAATGAAAGGAGCTGGCATCTCACTCTCTTTGAATCTTCTTTATCATGCTAGGATTAGCAGGAAAAAGCAAAAAATTTCAGAATTGCACCGTGCAATGTGGAGATATTACTGTTTGTGCATTTACAATATTCATTGATTTTTGCCATTGAAAAACGTCCAGAAATGTTTGAAGCTACTGACTGAATGAAAGGAGCTGGCATCTCACTCTCTTTGAATCTTCTTTATCATGCTAGGATTAACAGGAAAAAGCTAAAAATTTCAGAATTGCACCGTGCAATGTGGAGATATTACTGTTTGTGCATTTACAATATTCATTGATTTTTGCCATTGAAAAACATGTTTTTCATATACCAGAAATGTTTGAAGCTACTGACTGAATGAAAGGAGCTGGCATCTCACTCTCTTTGAATCTTCTTTATCATGCTAGGATTAACAGGAAAAAGCTAAAAATTTCAGAATTGCACCGTGCAATGTGGAGATATTACTGTTTGTGCATTTACAATATTCATTGATTTTTGCCATTGAAAAACATGTTTTTCATATACCAGAAATGTTTGAAGCTACTGACTGAATGAAAGGAGCTGGCATCTCACTCTCTTTGAATCTTCTTTATCATGCTAGGATTAGCAGGAAAAAGCTAAAAATTTCAGAATTGCACCGTGCAATGTGGAGATATTACTGTTTGTGCATTTACAATATTCATTGATTTTTGCCATTGAAAAACGTCCAGAAATGTTTGAAGCTACTGACTGAATGAAAGGAGCTGGCATCTCACTCTCTTTGAATCTTCTTTATCATGCTAGGATTAACAGGAAAAAGCTAAAAATTTCAGAATTGCACCGTGCAATGTGGAGATATTACTGTTTGTGCATTTACAATATTCATTGATTTTTGCCATTGAAAAACATGTTTTTTCCAGAAATGTTTGAAGCTACTGACTGAATGAAAGGAGCTGGCATCTCACTCTCTTTGAATCTTCTTTATCATGCTAGGATTAACAGGAAAAAGCTAAAAATTTCAGAATTGCACCGTGCAATGTGGAGATATTACTGTTTGTGCATTTACAATATTCATTGATTTTTGCCATTGAAAAACATGTTTTTCATATACCAGAAATGTTTGAAGCTACTGACTGAATGAAAGGAGCTGGCATCTCACTCTCTTTGAATCTTCTTTATCATGCTAGGATTAGCAGGAAAAAGCAAAAAATTTCAGAATTGCACCGTGCAATGTGGAGATATTACTGTTTGTGCATTTACAATATTCATTGATTTTTGCCATTGAAAAACGTCCAGAAATGTTTGAAGCTACTGACTGAATGAAAGGAGCTGGCATCTCACTCTCTTTGAATCTTCTTTATCATGCTAGGATTAACAGGAAAAAGCTAAAAATTTCAGAATTGCACCGTGCAATGTGGAGATATTACTGTTTGTGCATTTACAATATTCATTGATTTTTGCCATTGAAAAACATGTTTTTCATATACCAGAAATGTTTGAAGCTACTGACTGAATGAAAGGAGCTGGCATCTCACTCTCTTTGAATCTTCTTTATCATGCTAGGATTAACAGGAAAAAGCTAAAAATTTCAGAATTGCACCGTGCAATGTGGAGATATTACTGTTTGTGCATTTACAATATTCATTGATTTTTGCCATTGAAAAACGTCCAGAAATGTTTGAAGCTACTGACTGAATGAAAGGAGCTGGCATCTCACTCTCTTTGAATCTTCTTTATCATGCTAGGATTAACAGGAAAAAGCTAAAAATTTCAGAATTGCACCGTGCAATGTGGAGATATTACTGTTTGTGCATTTACAATATTCATTGATTTTTGCCATTGAAAAACGTCCAGAAATGTTTGAAGCTACTGACTGAATGAAAGGAGCTGGCATCTCACTCTCTTTGAATCTTCTTTATCATGCTAGGATTAACAGGAAAAAGCTAAAAATTTCAGAATTGCACCGTGCAATGTGGAGATATTACTGTTTGTGCATTTACAATATTCATTGATTTTTGCCATTGAAAAACATGTTTTTCATATACCAGAAATGATTGAAGCTACTGACTGAATGAAAGGAGCTGGCATCTCACTCTCTTTGAATCTTCTTTATCATGCTAGGATTAGCAGGAAAAAGCAAAAAATTTCAGAATTGCACCGTGCAATGTGGAGATATTACTGTTTGTGCATTTACAATATTCATTGATTTTTGCCATTGAAAAACGTCCAGAAATGTTTGAAGCTACTGACTGAATGAAAGGAGCTGGCATCTCACTCTCTTTGAATCTTCTTTATCATGCTAGGATTAACAGGAAAAAGCTAAAAATTTCAGAATTGCACCGTGCAATGTGGAGATATTACTGTTTGTGCATTTACAATATTCATTGATTTTTGCCATTGAAAAACATGTTTTTCATATACCAGAAATGTTTGAAGCTACTGACTGAATGAAAGGAGCTGGCATCTCACTCTCTTTGAATCTTCTTTATCATGCTAGGATTAACAGGAAAAAGCTAAAAATTTCAGAATTGCCACCGTGCAATGTGGAGATAATTACTGTTTGTGCATTTACAATATTCATTGA
>NW_027371173.1:0-30016 GCF_046119375.1 Phyllobates terribilis | reverse complement strand
GTAGCTTCAAACATTTCTGGTATATGAAAAACATGTTTTTCAATGGCAAAAATCAATGAATATTGTAAATGCACAAACAGTAATATCTCCACATTGCACGGTGCAATTCTGAAATTTTTAGCTTTTTCCTGTTAATCCTAGCATGATAAAGAAGATTCAAAGAGAGTGAGATGCCAGCTCCTTTCATTCAGTCAGTAGCTTCAAACATTTCTGGTATATGAAAAACATGTTTTTCAATGGCAAAAATCAATGAATATTGTAAATGCACAAACAGTAATATCTCCACATTGCAAGGTGCAATTCTGAAATTTTTTGCTTTTTCCTGCTAATCCTAGCATGATAAAGAAGATTCAAAGAGAGTGAGATGCCAGCTCCTTTCATTCAGTCAGTAGCTTCAAACATTTCTGGTATATGAAAAACATGTTTTTCAATGGCAAAAATCAATGAATATTGTAAATGCACAAACAGTAATATCTCCACATTGCACGGTGCAATTCTGAAATTTTTAGCTTTTTCCTGTTAATCCTAGCATGATAAAGAAGATTCAAAGAGAGTGAGATGCCAGCTCCTTTCATTCAGTCAGTAGCTTCAAACATTTCTGGTATATGAAAAACATGTTTTTCAATGGCAAAAATCAATGAATATTGTAAATGCACAAACAGTAATATCTCCACATTGCAAGGTGCAATTCTGAAATTATTTGCTTTTTCCTGTTAATCCTAGCATGATAAAGAAGATTCAAAGAGAGTGAGATGCCAGCTCCTTTCATTCAGTCAGTAGCTTCAAACATTTCTGGTATATGAAAAACATGTTTTTCAATGGCAAAAATCAATGAATATTGTAAATGCACAAACAGTAATATCTCCACATTGCACGGTGCAATTCTGAAATTTTTAGCTTTTTCCTGTTAATCCTAGCATGATAAAGAAGATTCAAAGAGAGTGACATGCCAGCTCCTTTCATTCAGTCAGTAGCTTCAAACATTTCTGGTATATGAAAAACATGTTTTTCAATGGCAAAAATCAATGAATATTGTAAATGCACAAACAGTAATATCTCCACATTGCACGGTGCAATTCTGAAATTTTTTGCTTTTTCCTGTTAATCCTAGCATGATAAAGAAGATTGAAAGAGAGTGAGATGCCAGCTCCTTTCATTCAGTCAGTAGCTTCAAACATTTCTGGTATATGAAAAACATGTTTTTCAATGGCAAAAATCAATGAATATTGTAAATGCACAAACAGTAATATCTCCACATTGCACGGTGCAATTCTGAAATTTTTAGCTTTTTCCTGTTAATCCTAGCATGATAAAGAAGATTCAAAGAGAGTGACATGCCAGCTCCTTTCATTCAGTCAGTAGCTTCAAACATTTCTGGTATATGAAATACATGTTTTTCAATGGCAAAAATCAATGAATATTGTAAATGCACAAACAGTAATATCTCCACATTGCACGGTGCAATTCTGAAATTTTTAGCTTTTTCCTGTTAAACCTAGCATGATAAAGAAGATTCAAAGAGAGTGAGATGCCAGCTCCTTTCATTCAGTCAGTAGCTTCAAACATTTCTGGTATATGAAAAACATGTTTTTCAATGGCAAAAATCAATGAATATTGTAAATGCACAAACAGTAATATCTCCACATTGCAAGGTGCAATTCTGAAATTTTTTGCTTTTTCCTGTTAATCCTAGCATGATAAAGAAGATTCAAAGAGAGTGAGATGCCAGCTCCTTTCATTCAGTCAGTAGCTTCAAACATTTCTGGTATATGAAAAACATGTTTTTCAATGGCAAAAATCAATGAATATTGTAAATGCACAAACAGTAATATCTCCACATTGCAAGGTGCAATTCTGAAATTTTTTGCTTTTTCCTGCTAATCCTAGCATGATAAAGAAGATTCAAAGAGAGTGAGATGCCAGCTCCTTTCATTCAGTCAGTAGCTTCAAACATTTCTGGTATATGAAAAACATGTTTTTCAATGGCAAAAATCAATGAATATTGTAAATGCACAAACAGTAATATCTCCACATTGCACGGTGCAATTCTGAAATTTTTAGCTTTTTCCTGTTAATCCTAGCATGATAAAGAAGATTCAAAGAGAGTGAGATGCCAGCTCCTTTCATTCAGTCAGTAGCTTCAAACATTTCTGGTATATGAAAAACATGTTTTTCAATGGCAAAAATCAATGAATATTGTAAATGCACAAACAGTAATATCTCCACATTGCACGGTGCAATTCTGAAATTTTTAGCTTTTTCCTGTTAATCCTAGCATGATAAAGAAGATTCAAAGAGAGTGACATGCCAGCTCCTTTCATTCAGTCAGTAGCTTCAAACATTTCTGGTATATGAAAAACATGTTTTTCAATGGCAAAAATCAATGAATATTGTAAATGCACAAACAGTAATATCTCCACATTGCACGGTGCAATTCTGAAATTTTTAGCTTTTTCCTGTTAAACCTAGCATGATAAAGAAGATTCAAAGAGAGTGAGATGCCAGCTCCTTTCATTCAGTCAGTAGCTTCAAACATTTCTGGTATATGAAAAACATGTTTTTCAATGGCAAAAATCAATGAATATTGTAAATGCACAAACAGTAATATCTCCACATTGCAAGGTGCAATTCTGAAATTTTTTGCTTTTTCCTGCTAATCCTAGCATGATAAAGAAGATTCAAAGAGAGTGAGATGCCAGCTCCTTTCATTCAGTCAGTAGCTTCAAACATTTCTGGTATATGAAAAACGTTTTTCAATGGCAAAAATCAATGAATATTGTAAATGCACAAACAGTAATATCTCCACATTGCACGGTGCAATTCTGAAATTTTTAGCTTTTTCCTGTTAATCCTAGCATGATAAAGAAGATTCAAAGAGAGTGAGATGCCAGCTCCTTTCATTCAGTCAGTAGCTTCAAACATTTCTGGTATATGAAAAACATGTTTTTCAATGGCAAAAATCAATGAATATTGTAAATGCACAAACAGTAATATCTCCACATTGCAAGGTGCAATTCTGAAATTTTTTGCTTTTTCCTGATAATCCTAGCATGATAAAGAAGATTCAAAGAGAGTGAGATGCCAGCTCCTTTCATTCAGTCAGTAGCTTCAAACATTTCTGGTATATGAAAAACATGTTTTTCAATGGCAAAAATCAATGAATATTGTAAATGCACAAACAGTAATATCTCCACATTGCACGGTGCAATTCTGAAATTTTTAGCTTTTTCCTGTTAATCCTAGCATGATAAAGAAGATTCAAAGAGAGTGAGATGCCAGCTCCTTTCATTCAGTCAGTAGCTTCAAACATTTCTGGTATATGAAAAACATGTTTTTCAATGGCAAAAATCAATGAATATTGTAAATGCACAAACAGTAATATCTCCACATTGCAAGGTGCAATTCTGAAATTTTTTGCTTTTTCCTGTTAATCCTAGCATGATAAAGAAGATTCAAAGAGAGTGAGATGCCAGCTCCTTTCATTCAGTCAGTAGCTTCAAACATTTCTGGTATATGAAAAACGTTTTTCAATGGCAAAAATCAATGAATATTGTAAATGCACAAACAGTAATATCTCCACATTGCAAGGTGCAATTCTGAAATTTTTTGCTTTTTCCTGCTAATCCTAGCATGATAAAGAAGATTCAAAGAGAGTGAGATGCCAGCTCCTTTCATTCAGTCAGTAGCTTCAAACATTTCTGGTATATGAAAAACATGTTTTTCAATGGCAAAAATCAATGAATATTGTAAATGCACAAACAGTAATATCTCCACATTGCACGGTGCAATTCTGAAATTTTTAGCTTTTTCCTGTTAATCCTAGCATGATAAAGAAGATTCAAAGAGAGTGAGATGCCAGCTCCTTTCATTCAGTCAGTAGCTTCAAACATTTCTGGTATATGAAAAACATGTTTTTCAATGGCAAAAATCAATGAATATTGTAAATGCACAAACAGTAATATCTCCACATTGCAAGGTGCAATTCTGAAATTTTTTGCTTTTTCCTGTTAATCCTAGCATGATAAAGAAGATTCAAAGAGAGTGAGATGCCAGCTCCTTTCATTCAGTCAGTAGCTTCAAACATTTCTGGTATATGAAAAACATGTTTTTCAATGGCAAAAATCAATGAATATTGTAAATGCACAAACAGTAATATCTCCACATTGCACGGTGCAATTCTGAAATTTTTAGCTTTTTCCTGTTAATCCTAGCATGATAAAGAAGATTCAAAGAGAGTGACATGCCAGCTCCTTTCATTCAGTCAGTAGCTTCAAACATTTCTGGTATATGAAAAACATGTTTTTCAATGGCAAAAATCAATGAATATTGTAAATGCACAAACAGTAATATCTCCACATTGCACGGTGCAATTCTGAAATTTTTTGCTTTTTCCTGTTAATCCTAGCATGATAAAGAAGATTCAAAGAGAGTGAGATGCCAGCTCCTTTCATTCAGTCAGTAGCTTCAAACATTTCTGGTATATGAAAAACATGTTTTTCAATGGCAAAAATCAATGAATATTGTAAATGCACAAACAGTAATATCTCCACATTGCACGGTGCAATTCTGAAATTTTTAGCTTTTTCCTGTTAATCCTAGCATGATAAAGAAGATTCAAAGAGAGTGACATGCCAGCTCCTTTCATTCAGTCAGTAGCTTCAAACATTTCTGGTATATGAAAAACATGTTTTTCAATGGCAAAAATCAATGAATATTGTAAATGCACAAACAGTAATATCTCCACATTGCACGGTGCAATTCTGAAATTTTTAGCTTTTTCCTGTTAAACCTAGCATGATAAAGAAGATTCAAAGAGAGTGAGATGCCAGCTCCTTTCATTCAGTCAGTAGCTTCAAACATTTCTGGTATATGAAAAACATGTTTTTCAATGGCAAAAATCAATGAATATTGTAAATGCACAAACAGTAATATCTCCACATTGCAAGGTGCAATTCTGAAATTTTTTGCTTTTTCCTGTTAATCCTAGCATGATAAAGATTCAAAGAGAGTGAGATGCCAGCTCCTTTCATTCAGTCAGTAGCTTCAAACATTTCTGGTATATGAAAAACATGTTTTTCAATGGCAAAAATCAATGAATATTGTAAATGCACAAACAGTAATATCTCCACATTGCAAGGTGCAATTCTGAAATTTTTTGCTTTTTCCTGCTAATCCTAGCATGATAAAGAAGATTCAAAGAGAGTGAGATGCCAGCTCCTTTCATTCAGTCAGTAGCTTCAAACATTTCTGGTATATGAAAAACATGTTTTTCAATGGCAAAAATCAATGAATATTGTAAATGCACAAACAGTAATATCTCCACATTGCAAGGTGCAATTCTGAAATTTTTTGCTTTTTCCTGCTAATCCTAGCATGATAAAGAAGATTCAAAGAGAGTGAGATGCCAGCTCCTTTCATTCAGTCAGTAGCTTCAAACATTTCTGGTATATGAAAAACATGTTTTTCAATGGCAAAAATCAATGAATATTGTAAATGCACAAACAGTAATATCTCCACATTGCACGGTGCAATTCTGAAATTTTTAGCTTTTTCCTGTTAATCCTAGCATGATAAAGAAGATTCAAAGAGAGTGAGATGCCAGCTCCTTTCATTCAGTCAGTAGCTTCAAACATTTCTGGTATATGAAAAACATGTTTTTCAATGGCAAAAATCAATGAATATTGTAAATGCACAAACAGTAATATCTCCACATTGCACGGTGCAATTCTGAAATTTTTAGCTTTTTCCTGTTAATCCTAGCATGATAAAGAAGATTCAAAGAGAGTGACATGCCAGCTCCTTTCATTCAGTCAGTAGCTTCAAACATTTCTGGTATATGAAAAACATGTTTTTCAATGGCAAAAATCAATGAATATTGTAAATGCACAAACAGTAATATCTCCACATTGCACGGTGCAATTCTGAAATTTTTAGCTTTTTCCTGTTAAACCTAGCATGATAAAGAAGATTCAAAGAGAGTGAGATGCCAGCTCCTTTCATTCAGTCAGTAGCTTCAAACATTTCTGGTATATGAAAAACATGTTTTTCAATGGCAAAAATCAATGAATATTGTAAATGCACAAACAGTAATATCTCCACATTGCAAGGTGCAATTCTGAAATTTTTTGCTTTTTCCTGTTAATCCTAGCATGATAAAGAAGATTCAAAGAGAGTGAGATGCCAGCTCCTTTCATTCAGTCAGTAGCTTCAAACATTTCTGGTATATGAAAAACATGTTTTTCAATGGCAAAAATCAATGAATATTGTAAATGCACAAACAGTAATATCTCCACATTGCAAGGTGCAATTCTGAAATTTTTTGCTTTTTCCTGCTAATCCTAGCATGATAAAGAAGATTCAAAGAGAGTGAGATGCCAGCTCCTTTTATTCAGTCAGTAGCTTCAAACATTTCTGGTATATGAAAAACATGTTTTTCAATGGCAAAAATCAATGAATATTGTAAATGCACAAACAGTAATATCTCCACATTGCACGGTGCAATTCTGAAATTTTTAGCTTTTTCCTGTTAATCCTAGCATGATAAAGAAGATTCAAAGAGAGTGAGATGCCAGCTCCTTTCATTCAGTCAGTAGCTTCAAACATTTCTGGTATATGAAAAACATGTTTTTCAATGGCAAAAATCAATGAATATTGTAAATGCACAAACAGTAATATCTCCACATTGCAAGGTGCAATTCTGAAATTTTTTGCTTTTTCCTGCTAATCCTAGCATGATAAAGAAGATTCAAAGAGAGTGAGATGCCAGCTCCTTTCATTCAGTCAGTAGCTTCAAACATTTCTGGTATATGAAAAACATGTTTTTCAATGGCAAAAATCAATGAATATTGTAAATGCACAAACAGTAATATCTCCACATTGCACGGTGCAATTCTGAAATTTTTAGCTTTTTCCTGTTAATCCTAGCATGATAAAGAAGATTCAAAGAGAGTGAGATGCCAGCTCCTTTCATTCAGTCAGTAGCTTCAAACATTTCTGGTATATGAAAAACATGTTTTTCAATGGCAAAAATCAATGAATATTGTAAATGCACAAACAGTAATATCTCCACATTGCAAGGTGCAATTCTGAAATTTTTTGCTTTTTCCTGTTAATCCTAGCATGATAAAGAAGATTCAAAGAGAGTGAGATGCCAGCTCCTTTCATTCAGTCAGTAGCTTCAAACATTTCTGGTATATGAAAAACATGTTTTACAATGGCAAAAATCAATGAATATTGTAAATGCACAAACAGTAATATCTCCACATTGCAAGGTGCAATTCTGAAATTTTTTGCTTTTTCCTGCTAATCCTAGCATGATAAAGAAGATTCAAAGAGAGTGAGATGCCAGCTCCTTTCATTCAGTCAGTAGCTTCAAACATTTCTGGTATATGAAAAACGTTTTTCAATGGCAAAAATCAATGAATATTGTAAATGCACAAACAGTAATATCTCCACATTGCACGGTGCAATTCTGAAATTTTTAGCTTTTTCCTGTTAATCCTAGCATGATAAAGAAGATTCAAAGAGAGTGAGATGCCAGCTCCTTTCATTCAGTCAGTAGCTTCAAACATTTCTGGTATATGAAAAACGTTTTTCAATGGCAAAAATCAATGAATATTGTAAATGCACAAACAGTAATATCTCCACATTGCAAGGTGCAATTCTGAAATTTTTTGCTTTTTCCTGTTAATCCTAGCATGATAAAGAAGATTCAAAGAGAGTGAGATGCCAGCTCCTTTCATTCAGTCAGTAGCTTCAAACATTTCTGGTATATGAAAAACATGTTTTTCAATGGCAAAAATCAATGAATATTGTAAATGCACAAACAGTAATATCTCCACATTGCAAGGTGCAATTCTGAAATTTTTTGCTTTTTCCTGCTAATCCTAGCATGATAAAGAAGATTCAAAGAGAGTGAGATGCCAGCTCCTTTCATTCAGTCAGTAGCTTCAAACATTTCTGGTATATGAAAAACATGTTTTTCAATGGCAAAAATCAATGAATATTGTAAATGCACAAACAGTAATATCTCCACATTGCACGGTGCAATTCTGAAATTTTTAGCTTTTTCCTGTTAATCCTAGCATGATAAAGAAGATTCAAAGAGAGTGAGATGCCAGCTCCTTTCATTCAGTCAGTAGCTTCAAACATTTCTGGTATATGAAAAACGTTTTTTCAATGGCAAAAATCAATGAATATTGTAAATGCACAAACAGTAATATCTCCACATTGCAAGGTGCAATTCTGAAATTTTTTGCTTTTTCCTGTTAATCCTAGCATGATAAAGAAGATTCAAAGAGAGTGAGATGCCAGCTCCTTTCATTCAGTCAGTAGCTTCAAACATTTCTGGTATATGAAAAACGTTTTTCAATGGCAAAAATCAATGAATATTGTAAATGCACAAACAGTAATATCTCCACATTGCAAGGTGCAATTCTGAAATTTTTTGCTTTTTCCTGTTAATCCTAGCATGATAAAGAAGATTCAAAGAGAGTGAGATGCCAGCTCCTTTCATTCAGTCAGTAGCTTCAAACATTTCTGGTATATGAAAAACATGTTTTTCAATGGCAAAAATCAATGAATATTGTAAATGCACAAACAGTAATATCTCCACATTGCAAGGTGCAATTCTGAAATTTTTTGCTTTTTCCTGCTAATCCTAGCATGATAAAGAAGATTCAAAGAGAGTGAGATGCCAGCTCCTTTCATTCAGTCAGTAGCTTCAAACATTTCTGGTATATGAAAAACATGTTTTTCAATGGCAAAAATCAATGAATATTGTAAATGCACAAACAGTAATATCTCCACATTGCACGGTGCAATTCTGAAATTTTTAGCTTTTTCTGTTAATCCTAGCATGATAAAGAAGATTCAAAGAGAGTGAGATGCCAGCTCCTTTCATTCAGTCAGTAGCTTCAAACATTTCTGGTATATGAAAAACGTTTTTTCAATGGCAAAAATCAATGAATATTGTAAATGCACAAACAGTAATATCTCCACATTGCAAGGTGCAATTCTGAAATTTTTTGCTTTTTCCTGTTAATCCTAGCATGATAAAGAAGATTCAAAGAGAGTGAGATGCCAGCTCCTTTCATTCAGTCAGTAGCTTCAAACATTTCTGGTATATGAAAAACATGTTTTTCAATGGCAAAAATCAATGAATATTGTAAATGCACAAACAGTAATATCTCCACATTGCAAGGTGCAATTCTGAAATTTTTTGCTTTTTCCTGCTAATCCTAGCATGATAAAGAAGATTCAAAGAGAGTGAGATGCCAGCTCCTTTCATTCAGTCAGTAGCTTCAAACATTTCTGGTATATGAAAAACATGTTTTTCAATGGCAAAAATCAATGAATATTGTAAATGCACAAACAGTAATATCTCCACATTGCACGGTGCAATTCTGAAATTTTTAGCTTTTTCCTGTTAATCCTAGCATGATAAAGAAGATTCAAAGAGAGTGAGATGCCAGCTCCTTTCATTCAGTCAGTAGCTTCAAACATTTCTGGTATATGAAAAACATGTTTTTCAATGGCAAAAATCAATGAATATTGTAAATGCACAAACAGTAATATCTCCACATTGCACGGTGCAATTCTGAAATTTTTTGCTTTTTCCTGCTAATCCTAGCATGATAAAGAAGATTCAAAGAGAGTGAGATGCCAGCTCCTTTCATTCAGTCAGTAGCTTCAAACATTTCTGGTATATGAAAAACATGTTTTTCAATGGCAAAAATCAATGAATATTGTAAATGCACAAACAGTAATATCTCCACATTGCAAGGTGCAATTCTGAAATTTTTTGCTTTTTCCTGCTAATCCTAGCATGATAAAGAAGATTCAAAGAGAGTGAGATGCCAGCTCCTTTCATTCAGTCAGTAGCTTCAAACATTTCTGGTATATGAAAAACATGTTTTTCAATGGCAAAAATCAATGAATATTGTAAATGCACAAACAGTAATATCTCCACATTGCACGGTGCAATTCTGAAATTTTTAGCTTTTTCCTGTTAATCCTAGCATGATAAAGAAGATTCAAAGAGAGTGAGATGCCAGCTCCTTTCATTCAGTCAGTAGCTTCAAACATTTCTGGTATATGAAAAACATGTTTTTCAATGGCAAAAATCAATGAATATTGTAAATGCACAAACAGTAATATCTCCACATTGCACGGTGCAATTCTGAAATTTTTAGCTTTTTCCTGTTAATCCTAGCATGATGAAGATTCAAAGAGAGTGAGATGCCAGCTCCTTTCATTCAGTCAGTAGCTTCAAACATTTCTGGTATATGAAAAACATGTTTTTCAATGGCAAAAATCAATGAATATTGTAAATGCACAAACAGTAATATCTCCACATTGCACGGTGCAATTCTGAAATTTTTTGCTTTTTCCTGCTAATCCTAGCATGATAAAGAAGATTCAAAGAGAGTGAGATGCCAGCTCCTTTCATTCAGTCAGTAGCTTCAAACATTTCTGGTATATGAAAAACATGTTTTTCAATGGCAAAAATCAATGAATATTGTAAATGCACAAACAGTAATATCTCCACATTGCACGGTGCAATTCTGAAATTTTTAGCTTTTTCCTGTTAATCCTAGCATGATAAAGAAGATTCAAAGAGAGTGAGATGCCAGCTCCTTTCATTCAGTCAGTAGCTTCAAACATTTCTGGTATATGAAAAACATGTTTTTCAATGGCAAAAATCAATGAATATTGTAAATGCACAAACAGTAATATCTCCACATTGCACGGTGCAATTCTGAAATTTTTAGCTTTTTCCTGTTAATCCTAGCATGATAAAGAAGATTCAAAGAGAGTGAGATGCCAGCTCCTTTCATTCAGTCAGTAGCTTCAAACATTTCTGGTATATGAAAAACATGTTTTTCAATGGCAAAAATCAATGAATATTGTAAATGCACAAACAGTAATATCTCCACATTGCACGGTGCAATTCTGAAATTTTTAGCTTTTTCCTGTTAATCCTAGCATGATAAAGAAGATTCAAAGAGAGTGACATGCCAGCTCCTTTCATTCAGTCAGTAGCTTCAAACATTTCTGGTATATGAAAAACATGTTTTTCAATGGCAAAAATCAATGAATATTGTAAATGCACAAACAGTAATATCTCCACATTGCAAGGTGCAATTCTGAAATTTTTTGCTTTTTCCTGCTAATCCTAGCATGATAAAGAAGATTCAAAGAGAGTGAGATGCCAGCTCCTATCATTCAGTCAGTAGCTACAAACATTTCTGGTATATGAAAAACATGTTTTTCAATGGCAAAAATCAATGAATATTGTAAATGCACAAACAGTAATATCTCCACATTGCACGGTGCAATTCTGAAATTTTTAGCTTTTTCCTGTTAATCCTAGCATGATAAAGAAGATTCAAAGAGAGTGAGATGCCAGCTCCTTTCATTCAGTCAGTAGCTTCAAACATTTCTGGTATATGAAAAACATGTTTTTCAATGGCAAAAATCAATGAATATTGTAAATGCACAAACAGTAATATCTCCACATTGCAAGGTGCAATTCTGAAATTTTTTGCTTTTTCCTGCTAATCCTAGCATGATAAAGAAGATTCAAAGAGAGTGAGATGCCAGCTCCTTTCATTCAGTCAGTAGCTTCAAACATTTCTAGTATATGAAAAACATGTTTTTCAATGGCAAAAATCAATGAATATTGTAAATGCACAAACAGTAATATCTCCACATTGCACGGTGCAATTCTGAAATTTTTAGCTTTTTCCTGTTAATCCTAGCATGATAAAGAAGATTCAAAGAGAGTGAGATGCCAGCTCCTTTCATTCAGTCAGTAGCTTCAAACATTTCTGGTATATGAAAAACATGTTTTTCAATGGCAAAAATCAATGAATATTGTAAATGCACAAACAGTAATATCTCCACATTGCAAGGTGCAATTCTGAAATTTTTTGCTTTTTCCTGTTAATCCTAGCATGATAAAGAAGATTCAAAGAGAGTGAGATGCCAGCTCCTTTCATTCAGTCAGTAGCTTCAAACATTTCTGGTATATGAAAAACATGTTTTTCAATGGCAAAAATCAATGAATATTGTAAATGCACAAACAGTAATATCTCCACATTGCAAGGTGCAATTCTGAAATTTTTTGCTTTTTCCTGCTAATCCTAGCATGATAAAGAAGATTCAAAGAGAGTGAGATGCCAGCTCCTTTCATTCAGTCAGTAGCTTCAAACATTTCTGGTATATGAAAAACATGTTTTTCAATGGCAAAAATCAATGAATATTGTAAATGCACAAACAGTAATATCTCCACATTGCACGGTGCAATTCTGAAATTTTTAGCTTTTTCCTGTTAATCCTAGCATGATAAAGAAGATTCAAAGAGAGTGAGATGCCAGCTCCTTTCATTCAGTCAGTAGCTTCAAACATTTCTGGTATATGAAAAACATGTTTTTCAATGGCAAAAATCAATGAATATTGTAAATGCACAAACAGTAATATCTCCACATTGCAAGGTGCAATTCTGAAATTTTTTGCTTTTTCCTGCTAATCCTAGCATGATAAAGAAGATTCAAAGAGAGTGAGATGCCAGCTCCTTTCATTCAGTCAGTAGCTTCAAACATTTCTAGTATATGAAAAACATGTTTTTCAATGGCAAAAATCAATGAATATTGTAAATGCACAAACAGTAATATCTCCACATTGCACGGTGCAATTCTGAAATTTTTAGCTTTTTCCTGTTAATCCTAGCATGATAAAGAAGATTCAAAGAGAGTGAGATGCCAGCTCCTTTCATTCAGTCAGTAGCTTCAAACATTTCTGGTATATGAAAAACATGTTTTTCAATGGCAAAAATCAATGAATATTGTAAATGCACAAACAGTAATATCTCCACATTGCAAGGTGCAATTCTGAAATTTTTTGCTTTTTCCTGTTAATCCTAGCATGATAAAGAAGATTCAAAGAGAGTGAGATGCCAGCTCCTTTCATTCAGTCAGTAGCTTCAAACATTTCTGGTATATGAAAAACATGTTTTTCAATGGCAAAAATCAATGAATATTGTAAATGCACAAACAGTAATATCTCCACATTGCAAGGTGCAATTCTGAAATTTTTTGCTTTTTCCTGCTAATCCTAGCATGATAAAGAAGATTCAAAGAGAGTGAGATGCCAGCTCCTTTCATTCAGTCAGTAGCTTCAAACATTTCTGGTATATGAAAAACATGTTTTTCAATGGCAAAAATCAATGAATATTGTAAATGCACAAACAGTAATATCTCCACATTGCACGGTGCAATTCTGAAATTTTTAGCTTTTTCCTGTTAATCCTAGCATGATAAAGAAGATTCAAAGAGAGTGAGATGCCAGCTCCTTTCATTCAGTCAGTAGCTTCAAACATTTCTGGTATATGAAAAACATGTTTTTCAATGGCAAAAATCAATGAATATTGTAAATGCACAAACAGTAATATCTCCACATTGCAAGGTGCAATTCTGAAATTTTTTGCTTTTTCCTGCTAATCCTAGCATGATAAAGAAGATTCAGAGAGTGAGATGCCAGCTCCTTTCATTCAGTCAGTAGCTTCAAACATTTCTGGTATATGAAAAACATGTTTTTCAATGGCAAAAATCAATGAATATTGTAAATGCACAAACAGTAATATCTCCACATTGCACGGTGCAATTCTGAAATTTTTAGCTTTTTCCTGTTAATCCTAGCATGATAAAGAAGATTCAAAGAGAGTGAGATGCCAGCTCCTTTCATTCAGTCAGTAGCTTCAAACATTTCTGGTATATGAAAAACATGTTTTTCAATGGCAAAAATCAATATTGTAAATGCACAAACAGTAATATCTCCACATTGCAAGGTGCAATTCTGAAATTTTTTGCTTTTTCCTGTTAATCCTAGCATGATAAAGAAGATTCAAAGAGAGTGAGATGCCAGCTCCTTTCATTCAGTCAGTAGCTTCAAACATTTCTGGTATATGAAAAACATGTTTTTCAATGGCAAAAATCAATGAATATTGTAAATGCACAAACAGTAATATCTCCACATTGCAAGGTGCAATTCTGAAATTTTTTGCTTTTTCCTGCTAATCCTAGCATGATAAAGAAGATTCAAAGAGAGTGAGATGCCAGCTCCTTTCATTCAGTCAGTAGCTTCAAACATTTCTGGTATATGAAAAACATGTTTTTCAATGGCAAAAATCAATGAATATTGTAAATGCACAAACAGTAATATCTCCACATTGCACGGTGCAATTCTGAAATTTTTAGCTTTTTCCTGTTAATCCTAGCATGATAAAGAAGATTCAAAGAGAGTGAGATGCCAGCTCCTTTCATTCAGTCAGTAGCTTCAAACATTTCTGGTATATGAAAAACATGTTTTTCAATGGCAAAAATCAATGAATATTGTAAATGCACAAACAGTAATATCTCCACATTGCAAGGTGCAATTCTGAAATTTTTTGCTTTTTCCTGCTAATCCTAGCATGATAAAGAAGATTCAAAGAGAGTGAGATGCCAGCTCCTTTCATTCAGTCAGTAGCTTCAAACATTTCTGGTATATGAAAAACATGTTTTTCAATGGCAAAAATCAATGAATATTGTAAATGCACAAACAGTAATATCTCCACATTGCACGGTGCAATTCTGAAATTTTTAGCTTTTTCCTGTTAATCCTAGCATGATAAAGAAGATTCAAAGAGAGTGAGATGCCAGCTCCTTTCATTCAGTCAGTAGCTTCAAACATTTCTGGTATATGAAAAACATGTTTTTCAATGGCAAAAATCAATGAATATTGTAAATGCACAAACAGTAATATCTCCACATTGCAAGGTGCAATTCTGAAATTTTTTGCTTTTTCCTGTTAATCCTAGCATGATAAAGAAGATTCAAAGAGAGTGAGATGCCAGCTCCTTTCATTCAGTCAGTAGCTTCAAACATTTCTGGTATATGAAAAACATGTTTTTCAATGGCAAAAATCAATGAATATTGTAAATGCACAAACAGTAATATCTCCACATTGCAAGGTGCAATTCTGAAATTTTTTGCTTTTTCCTGCTAATCCTAGCATGATAAAGAAGATTCAAAGAGAGTGAGATGCCAGCTCCTTTCATTCAGTCAGTAGCTTCAAACATTTCTGGTATATGAAAAACATGTTTTTCAATGGCAAAAATCAATGAATATTGTAAATGCACAAACAGTAATATCTCCACATTGCACGGTGCAATTCTGAAATTTTTAGCTTTTTCCTGTTAATCCTAGCATGATAAAGAAGATTCAAAGAGAGTGAGATGCCAGCTCCTTTCATTCAGTCAGTAGCTTCAAACATTTCTGGTATATGAAAAACATGTTTTTCAATGGCAAAAATCAATGAATATTGTAAATGCACAAACAGTAATATCTCCACATTGCAAGGTGCAATTCTGAAATTTTTTGCTTTTTCCTGCTAATCCTAGCATGATAAAGAAGATTCAAAGAGAGTGAGATGCCAGCTCCTTTCATTCAGTCAGTAGCTTCAAACATTTCTGGTATATGAAAAACATGTTTTTCAATGGCAAAAATCAATGAATATTGTAAATGCACAAACAGTAATATCTCCACATTGCACGGTGCAATTCTGAAATTTTTAGCTTTTTCCTGTTAATCCTAGCATGATAAAGAAGATTCAAAGAGAGTGAGATGCCAGCTCCTTTCATTCAGTCAGTAGCTTCAAACATTTCTGGTATATGAAAAACATGTTTTTCAATGGCAAAAATCAATGAATATTGTAAATGCACAAACAGTAATATCTCCACATTGCAAGGTGCAATTCTGAAATTTTTTGCTTTTTCCTGCTAATCCTAGCATGATAAAGAAGATTCAAAGAGAGTGAGATGCCAGCTCCTTTCATTCAGTCAGTAGCTTCAAACATTTCTGGTATATGAAAAACATGTTTTTCAATGGCAAAAATCAATGAATATTGTAAATGCACAAACAGTAATATCTCCACATTGCACGGTGCAATTCTGAAATTTTTAGCTTTTTCCTGTTAATCCTAGCATGATAAAGAAGATTCAAAGAGAGTGAGATGCCAGCTCCTTTCATTCAGTCAGTAGCTTCAAACATTTCTGGTATATGAAAAACATGTTTTTCAATGGCAAAAATCAATGAATATTGTAAATGCACAAACAGTAATATCTCCACATTGCACGGTGCAATTCTGAAATTTTTAGCTTTTTCCTGTTAATCCTAGCATGATAAAGAAGATTCAAAGAGAGTGAGATGCCAGCTCCTTTCATTCAGTCAGTAGCTTCAAACATTTCTGGTATATGAAAAACATGTTTTTCAATGGCAAAAATCAATGAATATTGTAAATGCACAAACAGTAATATCTCCACATTGCAAGGTGCAATTCTGAAATTTTTTGCTTTTTCCTGCTAATCCTAGTATGATAAAGAAGATTCAAAGAGAGTGAGATGCCAGCTCCTTTCATTCAGTCAGTAGCTTCAAACATTTCTGGTATATGAAAAACATGTTTTTCAATGGCAAAAATCAATGAATATTGTAAATGCACAAACAGTAATATCTCCACATTGCACGGTGCAATTCTGAAATTTTTAGCTTTTTCCTGTTAATCCTAGCATGATAAAGAAGATTCAAAGAGAGTGAGATGCCAGCTCCTTTCATTCAGTCAGTAGCTTCAAACATTTCTGGTATATGAAAAACATGTTTTTCAATGGCAAAAATCAATGAATATTGTAAATGCACAAACAGTAATATCTCCACATTGCAAGGTGCAATTCTGAAATTTTTTGCTTTTTTCTGTTAATCCTAGCATGATAAAGAAGATTCAAAGAGAGTGAGATGCCAGCTCCTTTCATTCAGTCAGTAGCTTCAAACATTTCTGGTATATGAAAAACATGTTTTTCAATGGCAAAAATCAATGAATATTGTAAATGCACAAACAGTAATATCTCCACATTGCAAGGTGCAATTCTGAAATTTTTTGCTTTTTCCTGCTAATCCTAGCATGATAAAGAAGATTCAAAGAGAGTGAGATGCCAGCTCCTTTCATTCAGTCAGTAGCTTCAAACATTTCTGGTATATGAAAAACATGTTTTTCAATGGCAAAAATCAATGAATATTGTAAATGCACAAACAGTAATATCTCCACATTGCACGGTGCAATTCTGAAATTTTTAGCTTTTTCCTGTTAATCCTAGCATGATAAAGAAGATTCAAAGAGAGTGAGATGCCAGCTCCTTTCATTCAGTCAGTAGCTTCAAACATTTCTTGTATATGAAAAACATGTTTTTCAATGGCAAAAATCAATGAATATTGTAAATGCACAAACAGTAATATCTCCACATTGCAAGGTGCAATTCTGAAATTTTTTGCTTTTTCCTGCTAATCCTAGCATGATAAAGAAGATTCAAAGAGAGTGAGATGCCAGCTCCTTTCATTCAGTCAGTAGCTTCAAACATTTCTGTATATGAAAAACATGTTTTTCAATGGCAAAAATCAATGAATATTGTAAATGCACAAACAGTAATATCTCCACATTGCACGGTGCAATTCTGAAATTTTTAGCTTTTTCCTGTTAATCCTAGCATGATAAAGAAGATTCAAAGAGAGTGAGATGCCAGCTCCTTTCATTCAGTCAGTAGCTTCAAACATTTCTGGTATATGAAAAACATGTTTTTCAATGGCAAAAATCAATGAATATTGTAAATGCACAAACAGTAATATCTCCACATTGCAAGGTGCAATTCTGAAATTTTTTGCTTTTTCCTGCTAATCCTAGCATGATAAAGAAGATTCAAAGAGAGTGAGATGCCAGCTCCTTTCATTCAGTCAGTAGCTTCAAACATTTCTGGTATATGAAAAACATGTTTTTCAATGGCAAAAATCAATGAGTATTGTAAATGCACAAACAGTAATATCTCCACATTGCAAGGTGCAATTCTGAAATTTTTAGCTTTTTCCTGTTAATCCTAGCATGATAAAGAAGATTCAAAGAGAGTGAGATGCCAGCTCCTTTCATTCAGTCAGTAGCTTCAAACATTTCTGGTATATGAAAAACATGTTTTTCAATGGCAAAAATCAATGAATATTGTAAATGCACAAACAGTAATATCTCCACATTGCAAGGTGCAATTCTGAAATTTTTTGCTTTTTCCTGCTAATCCTAGCATGATAAAGAAGATTCAAAGAGAGTGAGATGCCAGCTCCTTTCATTCAGTCAGTAGCTTCAAACATTTCTGGTATATGAAAAACATGTTTTTCAATGGCAAAAATCAATGAATATTGTAAATGCACAAACAGTAATATCTCCACATTGCACGGTGCAATTCTGAAATTTTTAGCTTTTTCCTGTTAATCCTAGCATGATAAAGAAGATTCAAAGAGAGTGAGATGCCAGCTCCTTTCATTCAGTCAGTAGCTTCAAACATTTCTGGTATATGAAAAACATGTTTTTCAATGGCAAAAATCAATGAATATTGTAAATGCACAAACAGTAATATCTCCACATTGCAAGGTGCAATTCTGAAATTTTTTGCTTTTTCCTGCTAATCCTAGCATGATAAAGAAGATTCAAAGAGAGTGAGATGCCAGCTCCTTTCATTCAGTCAGTAGCTTCAAACATTTCTGGTATATGAAAAACATGTTTTTCAATGGCAAAAATCAATGAATATTGTAAATGCACAAACAGTAATATCTCCACATTGCACGGTGCAATTCTGAAATTTTTAGCTTTTTCCTGTTAATCCTAGCATGATAAAGAAGATTCAAAGAGAGTGAGATGCCAGCTCCTTTCATTCAGTCAGTAGCTTCAAACATTTCTGGTATATGAAAAACATGTTTTTCAATGGCAAAAATCAATGAATATTGTAAATGCACAAACAGTAATATCTCCACATTGCAAGGTGCAATTCTGAAATTTTTTGCTTTTTCCTGCTAATCCTAGCATGATAAAGAAGATTCAAAGAGAGTGAGATGCCAGCTCCTTTCATTCAGTCAGTAGCTTCAAACATTTCTGGTATATGAAAAACATGTTTTTCAATGGCAAAAATCAATGAATATTGTAAATGCACAAACAGTAATATCTCCACATTGCACGGTGCAATTCTGAAATTTTTAGCTTTTTCCTGTTAATCCTAGCATGATAAAGAAGATTCAAAGAGAGTGAGATGCCAGCTCCTTTCATTCAGTCAGTAGCTTCAAACATTTCTGGTATATGAAAAACATGTTTTTCAATGGCAAAAATCAATGAATATTGTAAATGCACAAACAGTAATATCTCCACATTGCACGGTGCAATTCTGAAATTTTTAGCTTTTTCCTGTTAATCCTAGCATGATAAAGAAGATTCAAAGAGAGTGAGATGCCAGCTCCTTTCATTCAGTCAGTAGCTTCAAACATTTCTGGTATATGAAAAACATGTTTTTCAATGGCAAAAATCAATGAATATTGTAAATGCACAAACAGTAATATCTCCACATTGCAAGGTGCAATTCTGAAATTTTTTGCTTTTTCCTGCTAATCCTAGTATGATAAAGAAGATTCAAAGAGAGTGAGATGCCAGCTCCTTTCATTCAGTCAGTAGCTTCAAACATTTCTGGTATATGAAAAACATGTTTTTCAATGGCAAAAATCAATGAATATTGTAAATGCACAAACAGTAATATCTCCACATTGCACGGTGCAATTCTGAAATTTTTAGCTTTTTCCTGTTAATCCTAGCATGATAAAGAAGATTCAAAGAGAGTGAGATGCCAGCTCCTTTCATTCAGTCAGTAGCTTCAAACATTTCTGGTATATGAAAAACATGTTTTTCAATGGCAAAAATCAATGAATATTGTAAATGCACAAACAGTAATATCTCCACATTGCAAGGTGCAATTCTGAAATTTTTTGCTTTTTTCTGTTAATCCTAGCATGATAAAGAAGATTCAAAGAGAGTGAGATGCCAGCTCCTTTCATTCAGTCAGTAGCTTCAAACATTTCTGGTATATGAAAAACATGTTTTTCAATGGCAAAAATCAATGAATATTGTAAATGCACAAACAGTAATATCTCCACATTGCAAGGTGCAATTCTGAAATTTTTTGCTTTTTCCTGCTAATCCTAGCATGATAAAGAAGATTCAAAGAGAGTGAGATGCCAGCTCCTTTCATTCAGTCAGTAGCTTCAAACATTTCTGGTATATGAAAAACATGTTTTTCAATGGCAAAAATCAATGAATATTGTAAATGCACAAACAGTAATATCTCCACATTGCACGGTGCAATTCTGAAATTTTTAGCTTTTTCCTGTTAATCCTAGCATGATAAAGAAGATTCAAAGAGAGTGAGATGCCAGCTCCTTTCATTCAGTCAGTAGCTTCAAACATTTCTTGTATATGAAAAACATGTTTTTCAATGGCAAAAATCAATGAATATTGTAAATGCACAAACAGTAATATCTCCACATTGCAAGGTGCAATTCTGAAATTTTTTGCTTTTTCCTGCTAATCCTAGCATGATAAAGAAGATTCAAAGAGAGTGAGATGCCAGCTCCTTTCATTCAGTCAGTAGCTTCAAACATTTCTGTATATGAAAAACATGTTTTTCAATGGCAAAAATCAATGAATATTGTAAATGCACAAACAGTAATATCTCCACATTGCACGGTGCAATTCTGAAATTTTTAGCTTTTTCCTGTTAATCCTAGCATGATAAAGAAGATTCAAAGAGAGTGAGATGCCAGCTCCTTTCATTCAGTCAGTAGCTTCAAACATTTCTGGTATATGAAAAACATGTTTTTCAATGGCAAAAATCAATGAATATTGTAAATGCACAAACAGTAATATCTCCACATTGCAAGGTGCAATTCTGAAATTTTTTGCTTTTTCCTGCTAATCCTAGCATGATAAAGAAGATTCAAAGAGAGTGAGATGCCAGCTCCTTTCATTCAGTCAGTAGCTTCAAACATTTCTGGTATATGAAAAACATGTTTTTCAATGGCAAAAATCAATGAGTATTGTAAATGCACAAACAGTAATATCTCCACATTGCAAGGTGCAATTCTGAAATTTTTAGCTTTTTCCTGTTAATCCTAGCATGATAAAGAAGATTCAAAGAGAGTGAGATGCCAGCTCCTTTCATTCAGTCAGTAGCTTCAAACATTTCTGGTATATGAAAAACATGTTTTTCAATGGCAAAAATCAATGAATATTGTAAATGCACAAACAGTAATATCTCCACATTGCAAGGTGCAATTCTGAAATTTTTTGCTTTTTCCTGCTAATCCTAGCATGATAAAGAAGATTCAAAGAGAGTGAGATGCCAGCTCCTTTCATTCAGTCAGTAGCTTCAAACATTTCTGGTATATGAAAAACATGTTTTTCAATGGCAAAAATCAATGAATATTGTAAATGCACAAACAGTAATATCTCCACATTGCACGGTGCAATTCTGAAATTTTTAGCTTTTTCCTGTTAATCCTAGCATGATAAAGAAGATTCAAAGAGAGTGAGATGCCAGCTCCTTTCATTCAGTCAGTAGCTTCAAACATTTCTGGTATATGAAAAACATGTTTTTCAATGGCAAAAATCAATGAATATTGTAAATGCACAAACAGTAATATCTCCACATTGCAAGGTGCAATTCTGAAATTTTTTGCTTTTTCCTGTTAATCCTAGCATGATAAAGATTCAAAGAGAGTGAGATGCCAGCTCCTTTCATTCAGTCAGTAGCTTCAAACATTTCTGGTATATGAAAAACATGTTTTTCAATGGCAAAAATCAATGAATATTGTAAATGCACAAACAGTAATATCTCCACATTGCAAGGTGCAATTCTGAAATTTTTTGCTTTTTCCTGCTAATCCTAGCATGATAAAGAAGATTCAAAGAGAGTGAGATGCCAGCTCCTTTCATTCAGTCAGTAGCTTCAAACATTTCTGGTATATGAAAAACATGTTTTTCAATGGCAAAAATCAATGAATATTGTAAATGCACAAACAGTAATATCTCCACATTGCAAGGTGCAATTCTGAAATTTTTTGCTTTTTCCTGCTAATCCTAGCATGATAAAGAAGATTCAAAGAGAGTGAGATGCCAGCTCCTTTCATTCAGTCAGTAGCTTCAAACATTTCTGGTATATGAAAAACATGTTTTTCAATGGCAAAAATCAATGAATATTGTAAATGCACAAACAGTAATATCTCCACATTGCACGGTGCAATTCTGAAATTTTTAGCTTTTTCCTGTTAATCCTAGCATGATAAAGAAGATTCAAAGAGAGTGAGATGCCAGCTCCTTTCATTCAGTCAGTAGCTTCAAACATTTCTTGTATATGAAAAACATGTTTTTCAATGGCAAAAATCAATGAATATTGTAAATGCACAAACAGTAATATCTCCACATTGCAAGGTGCAATTCTGAAATTTTTTGCTTTTTCCTGCTAATCCTAGCATGATAAAGAAGATTCAAAGAGAGTGAGATGCCAGCTCCTTTCATTCAGTCAGTAGCTTCAAACATTTCTGTATATGAAAAACATGTTTTTCAATGGCAAAAATCAATGAATATTGTAAATGCACAAACAGTAATATCTCCACATTGCACGGTGCAATTCTGAAATTTTTAGCTTTTTCCTGTTAATCCTAGCATGATAAAGAAGATTCAAAGAGAGTGAGATGCCAGCTCCTTTCATTCAGTCAGTAGCTTCAAACATTTCTGGTATATGAAAAACATGTTTTTCAATGGCAAAAATCAATGAATATTGTAAATGCACAAACAGTAATATCTCCACATTGCAAGGTGCAATTCTGAAATTTTTTGCTTTTTCCTGCTAATCCTAGCATGATAAAGAAGATTCAAAGAGAGTGAGATGCCAGCTCCTTTCATTCAGTCAGTAGCTTCAAACATTTCTGGTATATGAAAAACATGTTTTTCAATGGCAAAAATCAATGAGTATTGTAAATGCACAAACAGTAATATCTCCACATTGCAAGGTGCAATTCTGAAATTTTTAGCTTTTTCCTGTTAATCCTAGCATGATAAAGAAGATTCAAAGAGAGTGAGATGCCAGCTCCTTTCATTCAGTCAGTAGCTTCAAACATTTCTGGTATATGAAAAACATGTTTTTCAATGGCAAAAATCAATGAATATTGTAAATGCACAAACAGTAATATCTCCACATTGCAAGGTGCAATTCTGAAATTTTTTGCTTTTTCCTGCTAATCCTAGCATGATAAAGAAGATTCAAAGAGAGTGAGATGCCAGCTCCTTTCATTCAGTCAGTAGCTTCAAACATTTCTGGTATATGAAAAACATGTTTTTCAATGGCAAAAATCAATGAATATTGTAAATGCACAAACAGTAATATCTCCACATTGCACGGTGCAATTCTGAAATTTTTAGCTTTTTCCTGTTAATCCTAGCATGATAAAGAAGATTCAAAGAGAGTGAGATGCCAGCTCCTTTCATTCAGTCAGTAGCTTCAAACATTTCTGGTATATGAAAAACATGTTTTTCAATGGCAA
The DNA here is from genome assembly GCF_046119375.1 of Phyllobates terribilis. Lineage (NCBI taxonomy): Eukaryota > Metazoa > Chordata > Amphibia > Anura > Dendrobatidae > Phyllobates > Phyllobates terribilis. The sequence goes on along the minus strand of NW_027371173.1, from coordinate 6,524 downwards.
AAATCAATGAATATTGTAAATGCACAAACAGTAATATCTCCACATTGCAAGGTGCAATTCTGAAATTTTTTGCTTTTTCCTGTTAATCCTAGCATGATAAAGAAGATTCAAAGAGAGTGAGATGCCAGCTCCTTTCATTCAGTCAGTAGCTTCAAACATTTCTGGTATATGAAAAACATGTTTTTCAATGGCAAAAATCAATGAATATTGTAAATGCACAAACAGTAATATCTCCACATTGCAAGGTGCAATTCTGAAATTTTTTGCTTTTTCCTGCTAATCCTAGCATGATAAAGAAGATTCAAAGAGAGTGAGATGCCAGCTCCTTTCATTCAGTCAGTAGCTTCAAACATTTCTGGTATATGAAAAACATGTTTTTCAATGGCAAAAATCAATGAATATTGTAAATGCACAAACAGTAATATCTCCACATTGCACGGTGCAATTCTGAAATTTTTAGCTTTTTCCTGTTAATCCTAGCATGATAAAGAAGATTCAAAGAGAGTGAGATGCCAGCTCCTTTCATTCAGTCAGTAGCTTCAAACATTTCTGGTATATGAAAAACATGTTTTTCAATGGCAAAAATCAATGAATATTGTAAATGCACAAACAGTAATATCTCCACATTGCAAGGTGCAATTCTGAAATTTTTTGCTTTTTCCTGCTAATCCTAGCATGATAAAGAAGATTCAAAGAGAGTGAGATGCCAGCTCCTTTCATTCAGTCAGTAGCTTCAAACATTTCTGGTATATGAAAAACATGTTTTTCAATGGCAAAAATCAATGAATATTGTAAATGCACAAACAGTAATATCTCCACATTGCACGGTGCAATTCTGAAATTTTTAGCTTTTTCCTGTTAATCCTAGCATGATAAAGAAGATTCAAAGAGAGTGAGATGCCAGCTCCTTTCATTCAGTCAGTAGCTTCAAACATTTCTGGTATATGAAAAACATGTTTTTCAATGGCAAAAATCAATGAATATTGTAAATGCACAAACAGTAATATCTCCACATTGCAAGGTGCAATTCTGAAATTTTTTGCTTTTTTCTGTTAATCCTAGCATGATAAAGAAGATTCAAAGAGAGTGAGATGCCAGCTCCTTTCATTCAGTCAGTAGCTTCAAACATTTCTGGTATATGAAAAACATGTTTTTCAATGGCAAAAATCAATGAATATTGTAAATGCACAAACAGTAATATCTCCACATTGCAAGGTGCAATTCTGAAATTTTTTGCTTTTTCCTGCTAATCCTAGCATGATAAAGAAGATTCAAAGAGAGTGAGATGCCAGCTCCTTTCATTCAGTCAGTAGCTTCAAACATTTCTGGTATATGAAAAACATGTTTTTCAATGGCAAAAATCAATGAATATTGTAAATGCACAAACAGTAATATCTCCACATTGCACGGTGCAATTCTGAAATTTTTAGCTTTTTCCTGTTAATCCTAGCATGATAAAGAAGATTCAAAGAGAGTGAGATGCCAGCTCCTTTCATTCAGTCAGTAGCTTCAAACATTTCTTGTATATGAAAAACATGTTTTTCAATGGCAAAAATCAATGAATATTGTAAATGCACAAACAGTAATATCTCCACATTGCAAGGTGCAATTCTGAAATTTTTTGCTTTTTCCTGCTAATCCTAGCATGATAAAGAAGATTCAAAGAGAGTGAGATGCCAGCTCCTTTCATTCAGTCAGTAGCTTCAAACATTTCTGTATATGAAAAACATGTTTTTCAATGGCAAAAATCAATGAATATTGTAAATGCACAAACAGTAATATCTCCACATTGCACGGTGCAATTCTGAAATTTTTAGCTTTTTCCTGTTAATCCTAGCATGATAAAGAAGATTCAAAGAGAGTGAGATGCCAGCTCCTTTCATTCAGTCAGTAGCTTCAAACATTTCTGGTATATGAAAAACATGTTTTTCAATGGCAAAAATCAATGAATATTGTAAATGCACAAACAGTAATATCTCCACATTGCAAGGTGCAATTCTGAAATTTTTTGCTTTTTCCTGCTAATCCTAGCATGATAAAGAAGATTCAAAGAGAGTGAGATGCCAGCTCCTTTCATTCAGTCAGTAGCTTCAAACATTTCTGGTATATGAAAAACATGTTTTTCAATGGCAAAAATCAATGAATATTGTAAATGCACAAACAGTAATATCTCCACATTGCAAGGTGCAATTCTGAAATTTTTAGCTTTTTCCTGTTAATCCTAGCATGATAAAGAAGATTCAAAGAGAGTGAGATGCCAGCTCCTTTCATTCAGTCAGTAGCTTCAAACATTTCTGGTATATGAAAAACATGTTTTTCAATGGCAAAAATCAATGAATATTGTAAATGCACAAACAGTAATATCTCCACATTGCAAGGTGCAATTCTGAAATTTTTTGCTTTTTCCTGCTAATCCTAGCATGATAAAGAAGATTCAAAGAGAGTGAGATGCCAGCTCCTTTCATTCAGTCAGTAGCTTCAAACATTTCTGGTATATGAAAAACATGTTTTTCAATGGCAAAAATCAATGAATATTGTAAATGCACAAACAGTAATATCTCCACATTGCACGGTGCAATTCTGAAATTTTTAGCTTTTTCCTGTTAATCCTAGCATGATAAAGAAGATTCAAAGAGAGTGAGATGCCAGCTCCTTTCATTCAGTCAGTAGCTTCAAACATTTCTGGTATATGAAAAACATGTTTTTCAATGGCAAAAATCAATGAATATTGTAAATGCACAAACAGTAATATCTCCACATTGCAAGGTGCAATTCTGAAATTTTTTGCTTTTTCCTGTTAATCCTAGCATGATAAAGAAGATTCAAAGAGAGTGAGATGCCAGCTCCTTTCATTCAGTCAGTAGCTTCAAACATTTCTGGTATATGAAAAACATGTTTTTCAATGGCAAAAATCAATGAATATTGTAAATGCACAAACAGTAATATCTCCACATTGCAAGGTGCAATTCTGAAATTTTTTGCTTTTTCCTGCTAATCCTAGCATGATAAAGAAGATTCAAAGAGAGTGAGATGCCAGCTCCTTTCATTCAGTCAGTAGCTTCAAACATTTCTGGTATATGAAAAACATGTTTTTCAATGGCAAAAATCAATGAATATTGTAAATGCACAAACAGTAATATCTCCACATTGCACGGTGCAATTCTGAAATTTTTAGCTTTTTCCTGTTAATCCTAGCATGATAAAGAAGATTCAAAGAGAGTGAGATGCCAGCTCCTTTCATTCAGTCAGTAGCTTCAAACATTTCTGGTATATGAAAAACATGTTTTTCAATGGCAAAAATCAATGAATATTGTAAATGCACAAACAGTAATATCTCCACATTGCAAGGTGCAATTCTGAAATTTTTTGCTTTTTCCTGCTAATCCTAGCATGATAAAGAAGATTCAAAGAGAGTGAGATGCCAGCTCCTTTCATTCAGTCAGTAGCTTCAAACATTTCTGGTATATGAAAAACATGTTTTTCAATGGCAAAAATCAATGAATATTGTAAATGCACAAACAGTAATATCTCCACATTGCACGGTGCAATTCTGAAATTTTTAGCTTTTTCCTGTTAATCCTAGCATGATAAAGAAGATTCAAAGAGAGTGAGATGCCAGCTCCTTTCATTCAGTCAGTAGCTTCAAACATTTCTGGTATATGAAAAACATGTTTTTCAATGGCAAAAATCAATGAATATTGTAAATGCACAAACAGTAATATCTCCACATTGCAAGGTGCAATTCTGAAATTTTTTGCTTTTTTCTGTTAATCCTAGCATGATAAAGAAGATTCAAAGAGAGTGAGATGCCAGCTCCTTTCATTCAGTCAGTAGCTTCAAACATTTCTGGTATATGAAAAACATGTTTTTCAATGGCAAAAATCAATGAATATTGTAAATGCACAAACAGTAATATCTCCACATTGCAAGGTGCAATTCTGAAATTTTTTGCTTTTTCCTGCTAATCCTAGCATGATAAAGAAGATTCAAAGAGAGTGAGATGCCAGCTCCTTTCATTCAGTCAGTAGCTTCAAACATTTCTGGTATATGAAAAACATGTTTTTCAATGGCAAAAATCAATGAATATTGTAAATGCACAAACAGTAATATCTCCACATTGCACGGTGCAATTCTGAAATTTTTAGCTTTTTCCTGTTAATCCTAGCATGATAAAGAAGATTCAAAGAGAGTGAGATGCCAGCTCCTTTCATTCAGTCAGTAGCTTCAAACATTTCTTGTATATGAAAAACATGTTTTTCAATGGCAAAAATCAATGAATATTGTAAATGCACAAACAGTAATATCTCCACATTGCAAGGTGCAATTCTGAAATTTTTTGCTTTTTCCTGCTAATCCTAGCATGATAAAGAAGATTCAAAGAGAGTGAGATGCCAGCTCCTTTCATTCAGTCAGTAGCTTCAAACATTTCTGGTATATGAAAAACATGTTTTTCAATGGCAAAAATCAATGAATATTGTAAATGCACAAACAGTAATATCTCCACATTGCAAGGTGCAATTCTGAAATTTTTAGCTTTTTCCTGTTAATCCTAGCATGATAAGGAAGATTCAAAGAGAGTGAGATGCCAGCTCCTTTCATTCAGTCAGTAGCTTCAAACATTTCTGGTATATGAAAAACATGTTTTTCAATGGCAAAAATCAATGAATATTGTAAATGCACAAACAGTAATATCTCCACATTGCAAGGTGCAATTCTGAAATTTTTTGCTTTTTCCTGCTAATCCTAGCATGATAAAGAAGATTCAAAGAGAGTGAGATGCCAGCTCCTTTCATTCAGTCAGTAGCTTCAAACATTTCTGGTATATGAAAAACATGTTTTTCAATGGCAAAAATCAATGAATATTGTAAATGCACAAACAGTAATATCTCCACATTGCACGGTGCAATTCTGAAATTTTTAGCTTTTTCCTGTTAATCCTAGCATGATAAAGATTCAAAGAGAGTGAGATGCCAGCTCCTTTCATTCAGTCAGTAGCTTCAAACATTTCTGGTATATGAAAAACATGTTTTTCAATGGCAAAAATCAATGAATATTGTAAATGCACAAACAGTAATATCTCCACATTGCAAGGTGCAATTCTGAAATTTTTTGCTTTTTCCTGTTAATCCTAGCATGATAAAGAAGATTCAAAGAGAGTGAGATGCCAGCTCCTTTCATTCAGTCAGTAGCTTCAAACATTTCTGGTATATGAAAAACATGTTTTTCAATGGCAAAAATCAATGAATATTGTAAATGCACAAACAGTAATATCTCCACATTGCAAGGTGCAATTCTGAAATTTTTTGCTTTTTCCTGCTAATCCTAGCATGATAAAGAAGATTCAAAGAGAGTGAGATGCCAGCTCCTTTCATTCAGTCAGTAGCTTCAAACATTTCTGGTATATGAAAAACATGTTTTTCAATGGCAAAAATCAATGAATATTGTAAATGCACAAACAGTAATATCTCCACATTGCACGGTGCAATTCTGAAATTTTTAGCTTTTTCCTGTTAATCCTAGCATGATAAAGAAGATTCAAAGAGAGTGAGATGCCAGCTCCTTTCATTCAGTCAGTAGCTTCAAACATTTCTGGACGTTTTTCAATGGCAAAAATCAATGAATATTGTAAATGCACAAACAGTAATATCTCCACATTGCAAGGTGCAATTCTGAAATTTTTTGCTTTTTCCTGTTAATCCTAGCATGATAAAGAAGATTCAAAGAGAGTGAGATGCCAGCTCCTTTCATTCAGTCAGTAGCTTCAAACATTTCTGGTATATGAAAAACATGTTTTTCAATGGCAAAAATCAATGAATATTGTAAATGCACAAACAGTAATATCTCCACATTGCAAGGTGCAATTCTTAAATTTTTTGCTTTTTCCTGCTAATCCTAGCATGATAAAGAAGATTCAAAGAGAGTGAGATGCCAGCTCCTTTCATTCAGTCAGTAGCTTCAAACATTTCTGGTATATGAAAAACGTTTTTCAATGGCAAAAATCAATGAATATTGTAAATGCACAAACAGTAATATCTCCACATTGCACGGTGCAATTCTGAAATTTTTAGCTTTTTCCTGTTAATCCTAGCATGATAAAGAAGATTCAAAGAGAGTGAGATGCCAGCTCCTTTCATTCAGTCAGTAGCTTCAAACATTTCTGGTATATGAAAAACGTTTTTCAATGGCAAAAATCAATGAATATTGTAAATGCACAAACAGTAATATCTCCACATTGCAAGGTGCAATTCTGGAAATTTTTTGCTTTTTCCTGTTAATCCTAGCATGATAAAGAAGATTCAAAGAGAGTGAGATGCCAGCTCCTTTCATTCAGTCAGTAGCTTCAAACATTTCTGGTATATGAAAAACATGTTTTTCAATGGCAAAAATCAATGAATATTGTAAATGCACAAACAGTAATATCTCCACATTGCAAGGTGCAATTCCTGAAATTTTTTGCTTTTTCCTGCTAATCCTAGCATGATAAAGAAGATTCAAAGAGAGTGAGATGCCAGCTCCTTTCATTC
>NW_027371172.1:22500-25000 GCF_046119375.1 Phyllobates terribilis | reverse complement strand
TTCTAGTATGTTAGAGGGCATCCCAGGAGGGCTCCAAAAGTGTGGGTAAAATATATATCCCACAGGGGGAAAATTGAAAAAAAGTTGAAAAAAAAAATTTTTGGGGACTTAGAAAATTTTTCAACTTTTGTCAGACTTCCAGACAGGGGAGCGTGTCAGTGCGCGCATCCGATTTCAGTTCCAGAGCGATTCGCGCGATGAGTCCTTGATACTTAGTCGTTTTTGGCAAAATTTCTGACTTTTTGAAAATTTCACAATTTTGTGAAAACTTCCACAAAATGAGGTTCTAGTATGTTAGAGGGCATCCCAGGAGGGCTCCAAAAGTGTGGGTAAAATATATATCCCACAGGGGGAAAATTGAAAAAAAGTTGAAAAAAAAAATTTTTGGGGACTTAGAAAATTTTCACACATGTGTCAGACTTCCAGAGAGGGGAGCATGTCAGTGCGCGCATCCGATTTCAGTTCCAGAGCGATTCGCGCGATGAGTCCTTGATACTTAGTCGTTTTTGCAAAATTTCTGACTTTTTGGAAAATTTCACAATTTTGTGAAAACTTCCACAAAATGAGGTTCTAGTATGTTAGAGGGCATCCCAGGAGGGCTCCAAAAGTGTGGGTAAAATATATATCCCACAGGGGGAAAATTGAAAAAAAGTTGAAAAAAAAAATTTTTGGGGACTTAGAAAATTTTTCAACTTTTGTCAGACTTCCAGACAGGGGAGCGTGTCAGTGCGCGCATCCGATTTCAGTTCCAGAGCGATTCGCGCGATGAGTCCTTGATACTTAGTCGTTTTTGGCAAAATTTCTGACTTTTTGAAAATTTCACAATTTTGTGAAAACTTCCACAAAATGAGGTTCTAGTATGTTAGAGGGCATCCCAGGAGGGCTCCAAAAGTGTGGGTAAAATATATATCCCACAGGGGGAAAATTGAAAAAAAGTTGAAAAAAAAAATTTTTGGGGACTTAGAAAATTTTTCAACTTGTGTCAGACTTCCAGAGAGGGGAGCATGTCAGTGCGCGCATCCGATTTCAGTTCCAGAGCGATTCGCGCGATGAGTCCTTGATACTTAGTCGTTTTCAGAAGTCACAATTTTGACTTCCAGGACCCGCAAAACGTTTGTAAATTGAGCCCGCTCCCCAGTTCCAAGCGTTTTGAGGTGTCCCCGGTTGCAGTAATGCAGCCTGCCCACTAGATGTCGCAAAAGAGACAAAAAGTGAAAAAGAACCAGAATGAGGAAATTCCAGGGAGCCGAATCCGCCTGACAGTTCCAGGCGATCGGGCACTTTTTTGCATGCGTCCCTAAAGTGGGTATAGGGTGACACTCCATGCAAAGACCCAGTTTTGCACACCACCGGCAGAATATATGAGAGAGAGGTACCTCTCAGCCCCGACACATTTCGACTCATTTAAGCTGGTTTTCACCTCCGTAGGCCTGGGTATGCGTTTTGGCTATGAGTCCCTGTTCGGCTGGAGGTCTGCACCTTGGCTGAACCCAGGCTTCCGCAGCTGCGTGGGGGGACTTTTGCCGGTCGCCTATCCCAAGTCAGAGAGGTGTTCCTGGGTTGAAGTGAGCCTGGCCAGACCCCCCCGCGGGCCCTGGTTCTCCACATGGGGGCGCCGTCAAGGCTAAAATCTGGATTTTTAGGCCGAGGAGAGGCTCCATGAGGGCGGATGCTTTTGTGGCTTCGACCCCAGTGCTGTTCCACATCCAGTACCCCCCCGCAAGGGCGCCTGTACCCGAGTCGCGCTTCCAGGACTCGTGGGCACGTATCTCCCGACGACAGGGGTTTGCAGCCTCCGTACTTGGGCAAGTCCCTACATGCACCCCTGCTCTTCCTCCGATCGATCTGGCGCAGCGCTCCCGGGTGGGGAGGTGGCGCCGCTCGCTCGGCCCGGGCTTTGGAGCCCGCGCTGGCTTAAGGTGAGCGGTCCCCTTCCTCCTCTACCCCCGGGCTTCCGACACCTATCTTTGGGCGCGCATGCCGGCCTCGCCTCCCGTCTGCGGAGGTGGCCGAGCCGTGGGGAGTTTGACCCGAACCGAGCGAAGGCAGTGGTCCGACGACCCGTACGGGCGAACGGCGGGGCGCCCACCCAGCCAGGCGTGGGGGCCCGTCGTCCGAATCGCTCCCTGTGCGGGGAAGCACAGCGATCTTCTCCGAGGGCGGCCCTTTTCTTCCAGATGCGTACCCGGCCAGCGGAGGCTCGCGCTGCCCCTCGTGTCCGAAAGGGCGGCCTCCGCGGCGGTGGCGACAGCGGCGGCGGTGGGTGGCCTCTCCGCGCCACTGCCGAGCTTCGCGATTTCCAGTCTTTTCCCGAGCCCCTACGTCAGTGGGGAGGACGACAGAGGTGTGGAGGCAGGCGAAGGGGGTTCTCACCGTGCGGTGTGCCCCAGCCCGACCGTTGCCTTCCCCCTCGACCCTCGTCCTCCCAGGCGGCTCGGCCAGGGAGCAGGAGAGAGAGCGAGAGAGGGAGAGCGGAAACCCCAGAGCCAAGGGGTTAGAT
>NW_027371172.1:10000-12500 GCF_046119375.1 Phyllobates terribilis | reverse complement strand
CTTGATACTTAGTCGTTTTTGCAAAATTTCTGACTTTTTGGAAAATTTCACAATTTTGTGAAAACTTCCACAAAATGAGGTTCTAGTATGTTAGAGGGCATCCCAGGAGGGCTCCAAAAGTGTGGGTAAAATATATATCCCACAGGGGGAAAATTGAAAAAAAGTTGAAAAAAAAAATTTTTGGGGACTTAGAAAATTTTTCAACTTTTGTCAGACTTCCAGACAGGGGGCGTGTCAGTGCGCGCATCCGATTTCAGTTCCAGAGCGATTCGCGCGATGAGTCCTTGATACTTAGTCGTTTTTGCAAAATTTCTGACTTTTTGGAAAATTTCACAATTTTGTGAAAACTTCCACAAAATGAGGTTCTAGTATGTTAGAGGGCATCCCAGGAGGGCTCCAAAAGTGTGGGTAAAATATATATCCCACAGGGGGAAAATTGAAAAAAAGTTGAAAAAAAAAATTTTTGGGGACTTAGAAAATTTTTCAACTTTTGTCAGACTTCCAGACAGGGGAGCGTGTCAGTGCGCGCATCCGATTTCAGTTCCAGAGCGATTCGCGCGATGAGTCCTTGATACTTAGTCGTTTTTGGCAAAATTTCTGACTTTTTGAAAATTTCACAATTTTGTGAAAACTTCCACAAAATGAGGTTCTAGTATGTTAGAGGGCATCCCAGGAGGGCTCCAAAAGTGTGGGTAAAATATATATCCCACAGGGGGAAAATTGAAAAAAAGTTGAAAAAAAAAATTTTTGGGGACTTAGAAAATTTTCACACATGTGTCAGACTTCCAGACAGGGGAGCGTGTCAGTGCGCGCATCCGATTTCAGTTCCAGAGCGATTCGCGCGATGAGTCCTTGATACTTAGTCGTTTTTGGCAAAATTTCTGACTTTTTGAAAATTTCACAATTTTGTGAAAACTTCCACAAAATGAGGTTCTAGTATGTTAGAGGGCATCCCAGGAGGGCTCCAAAAGTGTGGGTAAAATATATATCCCACAGGGGGAAAATTGAAAAAAAGTTGAAAAAAAAAATTTTTGGGGACTTAGAAAATTTTTCAACTTTTGTCAGACTTCCAGACAGGGGAGCGTGTCAGTGCGCGCATCCGATTTCAGTTCCAGAGCGATTCGCGCGATGAGTCCTTGATACTTAGTCGTTTTTGGCAAAATTTCTGACTTTTTGAAAATTTCACAATTTTGTGAAAACTTCCACAAAATGAGGTTCTAGTATGTTAGAGGGCATCCCAGGAGGGCTCCAAAAGTGTGGGTAAAATATATATCCCACAGGGGGAAAATTGAAAAAAAGTTGAAAAAAAAAATTTTTGGGGACTTAGAAAATTTTCACACATGTGTCAGACTTCCAGAGAGGGGAGCATGTCAGTGCGCGCATCCGATTTCAGTTCCAGAGCGATTCGCGCGATGAGTCCTTGATACTTAGTCGTTTTTGCAAAATTTCTGACTTTTTGGAAAATTTCACAATTTTGTGAAAACTTCCACAAAATGAGGTTCTAGTATGTTAGAGGGCATCCCAGGAGGGCTCCAAAAGTGTGGGTAAAATATATATCCCACAGGGGGAAAATTGAAAAAAAGTTGAAAAAAAAAATTTTTGGGGACTTAGAAAATTTTTCAACTTTTGTCAGACTTCCAGACAGGGGAGCGTGTCAGTGCGCGCATCCGATTTCAGTTCCAGAGCGATTCGCGCGATGAGTCCTTGATACTTAGTCGTTTTTGGCAAAATTTCTGACTTTTTGAAAATTTCACAATTTTGTGAAAACTTCCACAAAATGAGGTTCTAGTATGTTAGAGGGCATCCCAGGAGGGCTCCAAAAGTGTGGGTAAAATATATATCCCACAGGGGGAAAATTGAAAAAAAGTTGAAAAAAAAAATTTTTGGGGACTTAGAAAATTTTTCAACTTGTGTCAGACTTCCAGAGAGGGGAGCATGTCAGTGCGCGCATCCGATTTCAGTTCCAGAGCGATTCGCGCGATGAGTCCTTGATACTTAGTCGTTTTCAGAAGTCACAATTTTGACTTCCAGGACCCGCAAAACGTTTGTAAATTGAGCCCGCTCCCCAGTTCCAAGCGTTTTGAGGTGTCCCCGGTTGCAGTAATGCAGCCTGCCCACTAGATGTCGCAAAAGAGACAAAAAGTGAAAAAGAACCAGAATGAGGAAATTCCAGGGAGCCGAATCCGCCTGACAGTTCCAGGCGATCGGGCACTTTTTTGCATGCGTCCCTAAAGTGGGTATAGGGTGACACTCCATGCAAAGACCCAGTTTTGCACACCACCGGCAGAATATATGAGAGAGAGGTACCTCTCAGCCCCGACACATTTCGACTCATTTAAGCTGGTTTTCACCTCCGTAGGCCTGGGTATGCGTTTTGGCTATGAGTCCCTGTTCGGCTGGAGGTCTGCACCTTGGCTGAACCCAGGCTTCCGCAGCTGCGTGGGGGGACTTTTGCCGGTCGCCTATCCCAAGTCAGAGAGGTGTTCCTGGGTTGAAGTGA